>NC_136805.1:38487543-38555043 GCF_951216825.1 Electrona antarctica
AGAGGTCAGCACGCACGCACGATCATAACAAGACCAACGACCATTTTTTACCCGATTTTCACGGATCAAACGCCCAAATACTTCAGCGTATGCTCCAAAGGTAATAAAACAATCCAGGCAGCGTAGGATATTTGATTAAAAGGCGGGTTCCGCGGGGTATGGCGTCAAACTGTTAAGTAATAAGACCTGGTACTTAAGACACGCATAATACTGCCCACAGTGTGGCTTCCCCCCCTTTTGTGGCCAGATGTCATTTCTTGGGGTCTAGTAGGACTATAGTAATATGATAAAAAAATTAATCGCTATAAAATGTTGTAAAAAAATACATATTTAGCCCCATGCTCGAATGCCCCCGCCCCCCCTGTCAAAAACAGTTAAAATCCCTAAAACGGGCTTCATCCGCGGACGCCAAACACAAGACAATATAAGGCGGACATTACATGTCATGAATCACATAAAACAACATAAAATAAGCTCGGTCTTAGTAAGCCTCGATGCGTTCAAAGCATACGACACTGTTTCGTGGGACTTCTTGTTCCTGATACTTAAAAAATGTGGCTTTACTGAATAATCAATTGGGTGTTTCAAATCTTTGCACACAAAACCCACAGCAAGAGTTAAAATAAATGGACACCTATCGAACCAGTTCACTCTGTCACGTGGCGTCCGTCAGGGGTGCGTCTGCAGTCCAGGACTGTTCGCCATTTTTATAGAACCTCTGGCCCAGGCAATCAGAGAAGACCCTCAAATACAGGGAATCCCTATAAATGATGATGAGCAGAAGCTAGCTTTATATGCAGATGATTTATTAATTTATTTAAAAAATCCGGATGGATGCCTCCCCAAATTAATGAGCTCCTTGGAAATGTATGGTCGGTTCTCAGGCTATGAACTCAATGTGGATAAAACACAGATAATTACAAGCCCTTAAAAGAAACAAAAGAGCGTTACCCTTTCAATTGGAACTCGAAATCAATTAAATATCTGGGAATAAGGTTGACTAAGGACCTATCTAAACTCTATGAAGCAAATTATCAACCCATAATCACACAAATTAAAAAAGATATAGAGAGATGGTCTCTGTCACCCTTGGACTTAAGTTCTAGAATAGAAGCAGTCAAGATGAATGTTGTACCTAGGATATTATATTTCTTTCAGTCTCTACCAGTGGAGGTGCCTGTCAAACAGTTTTGTGAATGGGATAAAATGATATCTAGATTTATCTGGAACGGAAAAAAACCGAGAATCAGATTCCAAACTTTACAACTCCCTAAAGAAAGAGGGGGACTATCCCTTCCTAACCTGAGGGATTACTATTATGCGTCTCAATTAAGACCTTTAATATGTTGGTGTGATGATGAATGTGAGGCAAAATGGAAAGCTTTGGAAATTAATTCAATCAACATCCCTATTCAGACTTTAATTGGGAATAAAGATCAGGCTAAGTCCTACTATGATATCTTAGACCCATTCACAATATTTACTTTAAATATCTGGTTCAAAGTCGTGAAACAGTTCAGAATGGAGAGGACAATCAGGGTGTTGAGGTGGCCCGCTTACGATCCAGATTTTAAGCCTGGTGTGTATGATCAAACTTTCAGGCGATGGGCTCGGTATGGTTTTTCCTCTTTCTGTACTGCCATGAATGGCAATGTGTTTTTGAATTTTGAACAATTGAAAAATAGGTGTATGTGTATAGATAACAAGGATTCTTTTAGATACCTTCAAGTACGAGAGTACTTCATGGGGGAGGTGAAAGCTTCCGAGCCGGTGGCCTCAAACGATCTCACACAGGTTTTTATTCAGGCATATAAGCATGAGTCCAAAAAAGTAGTGTGTATACAATGCCTTGGTTTCAGCTAGGGCCAACTCCACAGAATACATTAAAACTAATTGGGAAAAAGAGTTGGAGATTACCATCACTACAGAGGAATGGGTAAATATGTGCAAAACACAAATTACGTCCACCAACTCTAGAATGTGGAGAGAATTCTGATGGAAGAACCTAATGAGATTCTTTATTACACCTAAAATTAAGTCAAGACAATTGAAAACAGATCAGCCATGCTGGAGACAGTGTGGCCACAAGGGAGCGGGCCACGCTCATATATTCTGGACTTGTCCTAAAATTCAGAAATACTGGCAGGATATCCACTCCACCTTGGAGACCATTCTGTGTTTTGAGATACCTCTGACTTGTTCCTTCTTACTGCTGGGAAATATCCCTGAAGAGTTTCTAATACATGATAAATATTTAATCAAGATCCTCTTAGCGAAAAGTAAGAAAGCGATCACACGACGCTGGTACCAACAGGACCCACCAACGAAAGAACATTGGATGGACATTACTGAGGAACTGTATGTTATGGAAAAACTAACATTCATACTTAGACTACAAGAGGATAAGTTCTATAAAAAGTGGGAAAAGTCAGCCTAGTGATAATGCAATAGGATTTCAATGAATGTATCTTGTAATATGAAAAATGCAGCTTTGTCTTTTGTTTTTTGTTTTTGTCTTCCTCTTTTTGTTTTTTTCGTTTTGTCTTTTGGTTTTTGTTTTGTTGTCTGTCTTTTCATCAATAAAAATTAAGTGAAAAAAAAAATCCCTAAAACGAAATCTTTTACTTTCTCTAATAACAACCTAAAACATGAACCTTGGTTGAAAAAAACTAAAGTTGTCCTTTAAGGTTAGGAATAAGGTTAGGTTTAAAGTTAAACGCTTAAGTATAGTTTATTTAGGTTACGTTTAGGAATACCATGCTGAGCAGTTCCGCCAGCTGTACGCCCGGGTTGACTGCATGTGTTTTGAGGCGAGCTTTCCAGTATTCACTCACTCACTAAGCCTGGGCAGCAGTGGCGTGCACAGATAAACACTAGGGGGTGCTAGAGCACCCCCTGCCCTTTTGGCAATGTGCCCTTTTGAAAAAAAAAAGGAAAAAAAACTTTTTTTTCTCTTTTTTTTTTTTTGATTTTTCAAAAATAGCAGACCTACAAGCTCATAGCGCGCCACTCGGTGGCGCGCTATGAGCTTGTAGATCTGCTATTTTTCAATAGCTAAAGCATAACATAATGCTAACACCAAAAGGGGTTCCCGCCCAAAATGGATTAAGGCAACCGGCCGGTTCCACGCGCTGCACAAGGTGCCCTTTTTTAACTTGAGCACCTGCCCCTCTAAATGTCTGTGCACGCCACTGCTGGGCAGCATCCCAGGGGTGGCGGTGCACTCAGGGGTAGAGTGGCTGGATGGGAACCGCAAGGTTGCCAGTTCAAACCCGGGCTCCCCCAGAGTTAGTGTCGAAGTGTCCTTGAGCAAGACACTGAAGCCCTAATTGCTCCCGATGTGCTGGTTGGTACCTTGCATGGTTTCCGTCGCCATCGTGTGTATGGGTGAATGTAATGCACAATCTATGTAAAGCGCCTTGGATAAAGGCGCTATATAAATGCACCATTTACCATCCCATTTCGGGTTTATGATCCGGTCGGGAGCGGATGGTAACTTTCATTTCATTGCACGCACGCACGCAGGTGTGTGCATATTACACAGACAGACACAAATGGAAGTCAAAACTAAAGAAATAATGGTCCTCATCCAACATAACAAACCATCCTCTCTCTGTGCATGAATGGTCTCTCCTCCCTCTGTCCGTCTCCACAGAGCCTCCTCCTCTCTCCCGGGTGCCCCACTCTCTGCGCCTCCTCCCTGCTCCTCCTCCCTGTCGCTCCCCAGCCGGGCTCCTGCCCGGTGCGTCACCTCCCCTCCGGACAGCGAGGCCTACTACGGGGAGACGGACAGCGATGCAGACACACAGACGCCCACGCACCGCCGGCCGCGCCGCACGCCCCCACACCCGCACGCCCGCTCGCCAGCACGCCACGACAGCCAGGAGGAGACGGAGACCTCGGAGATGAGCGGGTATGTGAGATGAGATGTGATTGATTGATTGATTGTCTGATTGATTGATTGATTGATTGGATGTACAGACAGTAAGTAATACACTTGGGCTAAAAGCATATAACAAAAGAATCACACTTGTGTGAAGTGAGGGGCGCTCTTATCATCATACATACCGGTAGGCTACATCATCACGTACATTCCGGCCAATCATTTTTTGGCGTTCTCACTTCTCTGTCCTCACTTTGTATACAGATACGTAGTTCTGTCAGGTTCTCCTCCAGACTGTGGAACCATTGGCGAACTTGTCTGTATGTTCGAAACTGAACATGGTGGAACTCTTTTTATTGTATATTCCTTTCTATATTATTATTTTTTATCTATTGTATTGTTGTTTTGTACTGTGATATGGATTCCCCTGAGTCTGCAATAAAGATTTAATTGAATATCCAACACATTCCGTGCTCAGCCAATCAAATCATCGCTATATGGGGTACACAGTACTACACACACAAACACACAACACTGGCCATCAAAGAAACTCTGGGGACTCGTTTCTTTGTGGTCCTAATGGTGGACAAAGTACATAACACCATGTACTTGAGTCCAAATATTTGACCAGGAGTATCTATAGGCTCCTGGTCAAATATTACTCCACTGGTATAAAGTGATAGGTTTTATTTTTGAAGGTGCTATTTTCAAAGTATCAAATTGGGTTAACATCATGGTTAAAGGTATATTCAGTGATTTCACTTAATTCAAATATCACTTATTTTTTTGTTTTGTTGTGATAATTCTCCCAGTGTGCTGACCATAAGGAGTTCCTCCCTGTCCCCAGTTAACCCCTGGGGTAAAAAAAAACCGTAGGTTTCGTTTTTGGCTACGTGGCCCAGCCTTCATCCAATCAGGATAGAGAGGGGCCTTCCGACAATCATGATCGAGCGGGGGCGGGCCTTGGTGTACGTGCTGTTGGCCTGTTTCGTGTCCCCCCACTGTAGAGCGTGCATGTGCACATCTTGTTACCGGGACAGACCGGGGGGGGGGGTCCAAATCACCCAAATCACTGAATGCTCCTTTAAACAAATTTCATCAGGGAACCCCTGGAATGGCATTGGACCCCAACTGAGAACCACCGATACTAAAACAAATCCCCCCACTGCATTACTCTGTCCCCGTGCAGGTACGAGAGCGCCCCAGACGGAGGGGCTTCCCTGCAGGGCCACGCGTCGTGGGAGCAGGGCCTCGAGTCCCAGCTGAACGGCTCGTCGCTCCTCCCGGGAGTCCCACGGAGGGAGGTGGTCTACCAACCCCCCATGCAGCAGAACGACCAAGAATGGCTCACCTCCTCCTCGGCACACACCATGATCCCTCCTCACACGCTCACCCCCGACACGCCAGGGGGTGGCGGGGGAGTGCCGCTGCTGCAGGGGGTGGAGGGCGAGCTGGGCGAGGAAGGCGACAGCGGCTTCCAGGAGGCGTATCTAGCGTCGTCGGCGGTGCCGCTGGTGTCGCGGGAGCGGGCCAGCGAGGCGCTGATGCTGATGGGCTCCGCCAGTCAGCTGGTGCCCATGGTGGGGCCACAGCAGACCCCCATGAGCGACGATCTGTCCACCACCTACATGGAGAAGGCACGGCAAGCCAGTGAGTATACGTTGATTGATTGATTGAAGTATTTATTAACAGTTTGCAGAATTACGGTACGTTTCAAGCACAACTCAATACAAAGACTGTTAACTGTGAGTGGACGACCCAATAAAGCATTACACTTGTTTACAAGAGGGTCCACCTTGTTCAATTCATCAAAACATTTAGAGACGTACAAATATACACTTCTATTTAGCCAAAGAACAGAACAGGAATTCATCATAAAGAGGTAAAAAGGGAAAAGAAACATATACATGCACATGTCTTCCATCCATGTCAGTGTGTGAGTACATGCACGTGTCTTCCATCCATGTCAGTGTGTGAGTACATGCACGTGTCTTCCATCCGTGTCACTTGTCAGTGTGAGTACATGCACATGTCTTCCATCCATGTCAGTGTGTGAGTACATGCACATGTCTTCCATCCATGTCAGTGTTTGAGTACATGCACATGTCTTCCATCCATGTCACTTGTCAGTGTGTGAGTACATGCACTGTCTTCCATCCATGTATGTCACTGTGGTTCTCAAACCGCACTGAGAGAGTATACTCTGAGAGAATATACACATGGAGGGCTCCATTTGTTTCCATTTGTATACTCTCAGAATAACTTTACTTTATGTGTTTATTTGGTCCGAACAATGCACATTAATGAACACTTAATGGACACTAAGACAGTGTAAATGATTAAGTGTAAACATGCCATATTTAGCACATGCTATTTTGTAGCCGTAGTCCCCCCAAAAACGTGAAAACATCACATATAGGTTAACAACAATACTCAATTACATCAACAAGAGGCATATATTGAAACCTACTTTAGAGTATAACCCGCTCTATAAAATCTTATGAATGTGAGTGGGGGACGTACTCTCCCTATACCTGTAAGGCTGAGCTCACACCTTTCATGCAATTCTGTGCTCGTTGGATGCTCGTTGGATGCTCGTTGGGTAGTGTCATGGCCGCCCAATGTATTACCAATGGGAGTCACGTGCTTTGACCCAACATTGTGTTGTATGAGGGGGAGGGGGGGCAGTCAACACACAGCCAACCATATATCTATGCATACAACAGCTTGTAGGCGCAACATCCACCCAACGTCCACCCAACACAGAGGGTGGGGTTAACCACCAACCAATAGGAGAGAAGGGCTGTTTTGTATCCCAATGGGCGGAGTTTAGTTGTAGTCTCCTGAGCCCCGCAGAAAAGTCCGACTGGAGAGTGACAGAGCTTTTGAGAAATGATGATGTCACCGCTTATTAGCGCATATCATTTTTACTATAATTAGGTGAGAAATGCAGCTTGTGCCTGCATGGAAACTACACAGATATCTATCCAAGTGTTCATGTTTATATATAACTGTTAACAACTTTAAAACGTATTATGTTGCATCAACTGCAGTGAGCAAAGGCTCTGCTCTGCTGCATCCAATAATAAATATATCAGCCTACTAGTCCAGTGCGGACTATTTCATTTGCATTGGTGCCGAGTGCTAAGCACAACCGATTGTTTTAATTCAAAGTGGTATATATTCTGTGAAATGTTTATCGTCATTCCGTGTATCTACAAGCTCCAAGTGTTGCGTCCACATGCAGCGCGTTCCAAGCAGAGGTCCTCAAGTATATGTAAAACACTGCCAGTCCTCAGCGCAATGGCCCGTTGCGCAAAAAGGTTGAGATTTTACTTGTGTGATATTCAGATAATCTTCAACCGATTGTTATAATTCGAAGTGGTATATATTCTGTGAAGTTTATATTTTCATTGGGTGTACAAGTCATGTTTTTAATATGCCTTTATCAAATGATATAGAGAGATGGGTAGTGCCCAAGTCCTGTAGCCATGCAGCCTATATGATCTGTGGTGCAGGCCTATACACTCTCTCAATTAGGGATTTTCCCAGAGGTTAATTTCACTGATGTGTACAACCTTTATTCAAATAGTTGAATTTGTATTGGAGTGCGAAGCTTGAACAATAGGTTCATTGCGGACCGCTACGGATAAACTGTGGATATTAACCTACCAATAAGCACCCAGGCCAAATGCCATTGCGCAGTAGCCTACACCAACAAGTCTATGCGTGGTGTGTGCATAGCCGCATGTGAAACTATATCGTGCTGTATTTTGCTCTCCATTTCATGGTCATGGTCATGCGAGGAGAGAGAGAGAGAGAGAGAGGGTGCAGAGAGAGAGAGAGAGGTGTGAATGGAATCGCATCGTGCGTATATGGCACATCTCTCTCATGTTTAGGTAATTAAGGGCGCACCATTGAATGCATGTCACTGTGCCTACATGCTGACAATGTGCGCGCGTGAACTTGTATTAGCCAGCCTACACATTATAACGTGACATTTATTATACAGCTCGAAAATATAGCCACTCTACAAGCTCACAACTTGTTACTTCTATAGGTCTGACTCTGCTATTAATTTATGTGCAGGACTTGCCAAGTCGCCAGAGCAATGGTAAAGTGTCTATCATTTTTTAATTGAGAAAAGTCGAGAGTCGGGATTTTGCACATAGTGTGACATGCTGACAGACAATGAAAGAAACATGTTCCACTTCCACTCACAATTTAGGTGGCTTTTAAAATGCGGTACTTATTCCTTCATTAAAAAATATGATTGGCACCTCATAAGTGTAAATATAAAAGCAAGTATAATATAGCCTACAATTGAAACCTGCTACTGCAGTGATTTTATCCTGTGTTCAATGCGTTTCTGCGTTTGGGTGTGGACATGATGATGATGATGAAATGACGCACGGCTGTCTCCAGTCATTTCAACAATCAGTACCAGATTTAAAGGCACTGATTCTGTGTGTTGGCTTGTTCAGAAGAGGATGACGTCTTTCGAAGAAAGTTTGATTCATTTAGCAAGCCAGTGCCCCATTCTGTATGTAAAAAGCCATCCGTTTTATTATGACAGTGTACAACTCCACATATCGCCGTATTGGTCACCAAAAACTACACGCAGATAAACGTGGGTCTGTTGTTTTCCGCATTCCGCTCTAGCGCACCGCCCACTTCCCGCAAAGCCTTGTGGGAAATGGATGCATCTAGGGAGGGACGGCCATGACACTACCCAACGAGCATCCAACGAGCATCCAACGAGCAGAGAATTGCATGAAAGGTGTGAGCTCAGCCAAGGGTCCATTTGGGCAGTGGTGGAAAAAGTACTCAATTGTTTTACTTAAGTAAAAGTACCAATACTGCAATTTAGAACTACTTCGTTACAAGTAAAAGTACGAAATTGAAAATGTACTTGAGTAAAAGTACAAAAGTATCGGCATCAAAATGTACTTAAAGTACTAAAAGTAAAAGTACTCATATTTCAGAATGTTCCATTTCAAAAGTTCAAAATGTGTACAAAGTCTATTGAAAACAGCAGATCTACAAGCTCACAACATTGTGAGCTTGTAAAAGTACTGGAAATTGGAAAAACTCAATTCAAGTACAAATACCTAAAAGTACTTAGTTACTTTCCACCACTGCATTTGGGACCCTCTCAAGGAGCCGTGAGGATCCCCGGACCTCACCTCAGAACCGATGTGACCACGGTGCTGTCTAGTGTCTAGGGTTTCCAACCGTCCCTTGAAATGAAGGAACCGCCCCTTGTTTTGGGAAACCAAAAGACGTGTCCCTTATTGAACTGATATGGGGACACACTTTGTTCCACACTCATCTTACAAGTTCAAATTCTCATTTCTCAGCTCCTATAAGCTCATATGACAGCTGTGACACAGGTTGTAATATAATATACAAAAAACTGTACACACTGTATATACAGTGAGATTCTATCATCAGATTTGTTTTATGGTATTGTTGGCAAATGTATACATATTACACATCGTATAATACAGTGGTTCTCAACCTTTTCAGGCCCTGAGTGACCCCCCAAAATAATCAAATGTGAACTGGGGACCCCCCCAAAAAAAACTGGGGACACCCCCCCACCCCCCCCCCCCCCCCCCCCCCCCTCCCAGACAAGCACTTGTAATTATAGGAGTTGAGGCATTAGGCTACTGCACATTTAGTTCAACTCGGTTCCACAGACAAATATTGTGAAAATAGCCGCACTGCGAGGAGTTGTGAGTTTGTAGATCGGCTATTTTCACAATATTTGTCACAAACATGAGCGAGAGGTTGTATGGGGATAAGAGAGTCACTTTGTGCCTCTGTTGTTGTTGTTGTTGTTGTTGTTGTCATGGCACACAGTAAGGCCTGACTCACACCTTCGCATCTAGCATACAACATTGTTGGATGCTGCATGAGACTTGTTTACTGATGCAAGCTCGCAATGCATTTCCAATGGAAGTCACATGGTTTGACACAACATTTGTGTTGTACGGCTTTCGGCTGTGTTTCGACTGCCCCCACCCCCTCATACAACACAAATGTTGTGTCAAACCATGTGACTCCCATTGGAAATGCATTGTGAGCTTGCATCAGTCAATAAGTCTCATGCATCAGCCATACATCAATCTGTTGTAAAGGTGTGAGTCAGGCCAAAGTGTTCCTGAGTCTGCAGGAAACCTGCTGAGTGCACAGCTGTTCGTGATGTGATGGATGAATTACCTCAAAACGTTTTGGGTGACGTCGTGACTTTGCCTCTGGCGCCACCCTCAGGCCAAACATTACCACTCATAATCTAAAGCTGTGGTTCTCAAACTCTTTCTCAAACTTTTTTTTGTATCATCTCTGGTACCCCAATCTACACTTTTAAAATCATCAGTTCATTTAACTCTGAGAGTGTAAAATGTATACACTCTCAGATTACTGTGACCTGTGAGGGTCCATTTGGTTTCCACAAAGACGTAGAACACTAACATTCTGAATCTATATGCTTGTTTTCTACATTACCAACCACAACAAAAAGAAGAAAAAAAAGAGGTGGAAAGTGGCAAGCATTTCCACCGGGAAAAAAAATACTTTTAGTTACTCCGCTGCGCCCTCTACCGATATTGCCCAGAGAATTGCCTCATAGAGAATATTTTTCATTCCGGTGAAAAAAAATCCCTTTCTGGCCAAAAGGTACCGTTTATACGTGTGGTGGGGGGCCCAGAGTGCGTCCACTAAGGAAAGTAGGCTTTCTAATGACACAACCCGCCTTTGTTTTGGTGAGTAGCAAAAACGTTATTTTTATTTACGCTAAAGACGAGAGGCTGGTCTGCATTCATGCGAGTTCCGGAAGTTGACAGTAACATAGCTCTAAATGAAACCCATTAGAGCTATGGACCAGAGCTATGTCCGAACATAAATAATCTAAATTGTTAGCAGAGTTCAACCTAGCGGTATTTAGGCCACATTCTTTAAGACTTGTGTGACGTCCACAAGATGGTCACATATTTCGGCAGGTCACCACAATTTCACCATAATTTGCCTGCATGCTGGAGTGACCCGAGTGTGAGTGAGCGAGTTGCCGAGACTTGGGGCATCGGAATTTGGCTTTAGAGTTTATATGGAGGATTTGAACAGCTGTCAGGTGTGTCAAGTGTCATTAAACAGCTGAGATCTGCCCTCTAGTGGTTGCTGTAAGGTGAACCTCCCTCAAAAGTGCCATTCAGTTTTTTTTGGTATAGATGTCAGAATTGTGACTGGCACAATGATTCTCAGGGGTTCCTTCTTAAAGGGATAGTTCAGATTTTTTGAACTTAAGTTGTATGAAATACTTGCCATTAATATAGTGGTTGCAACTGTATTAATTGATTGCCCGAGTCCTGTGGTGGGAGTTCTGCTCTGGTTTTGGTAAAGTAGTTCCGGTCATTTTGTGGGGGGCACTGGGGGCCACGTGGGAAAAGTAAATTAATCCACAAAACTAACGTCATTTGTATTGTTGACCTATTTCTAAAATATTAGTGCAACTTCCGTTCTTTTTTTACCCCTCTATCACACAGAACTATGTTTTTTGTGTCCATATCACTACGCCCAAAAAATAGTTCCATGTGATAGAGGGGTCAAAGTTGAACGAAAGTCGCGCTAATATTTTAGAAATAGGTCAACAATACAAATTACGTTAGTTTTGTGGATTCATTTACTTTTACTGCGTGGCCCCAGTGCCCCCCACAAAATGACCGGAACTACTTAATATTGACCAAAACCAGAGCAGAACTCCCACCATGGAACTCGGGCAATCAATTAATACAGTTGCAACCACTATATTAATGGCAAGTATTTCATACAACTTAAGTTCAAAAAATCTGAACTATCCCTTTAAGGGGATTCCAAGTAGACCCTTACAGGTTCGTAACTCTGAGAGTAATAGCCGGCTATTAGACGTGCGTCTAAAAATGAGATAAAAAACGTCTAAAAATGGAAGTTGTTTTAGACGTCTATTCTTAGATTAGACGTTGATTAGCGGTTGTTTGAACGTCTATATATAGACCGTCTATATATAGACGTCTAATCAACCGCTAATCAACTAATTAGACGTTTTTTATCTCATTTTTAGACGGCCCTTTAGGCGAATATTAGACGTCTATTAGACCAAAAAATGCTCAGTGGGACCATTATAACCACAATATGTTGTACACACCATTTGTACAATGTAGGCTATACACAACACACTCTCAGAGTTCATTGTGACATTTGTACACTCTGAGGGTCTGTTTTGTTTACACAATGGAACCAAAATGGACCCAATTTATACACCCTCAAGAGTTATGCATGGCGGTCCTGCCTGGAAATTCAAAACATTTGAGAACCACATGCAGGGACGGATTAACCCCCACGAGGGCCCCTGGGCCGGTAATATTTGCAGGGCCCCCATAGCGCGCGTGCGCGACATTTTCGTGTTTTTCCGTGTTTTTATCATCTTTTTAACAAAAAAATCAACAGCCAATGAAGGGCCCCTTTTCAGGGTGTCAAACCTAATACCTCACGGTCCAATTTCCCCGAAGGGCCCCTGAGAGCCAAGGGCCCCTGGGCCACGGCCCCACTGGCCCAATGACCACATGGTGATATACAACAGAGGCATTTCAACCCCACCCCCTTCCGTCCCCCCAAGCCACCAGGCACCCCAATCTATCTCTTCTGTCAGTGTTCTTCTGAGCGTTTGACTCACAAGGTTATATTTATAGTCTTTGAACCATGAGTCTCATGGACACAGACACTAGACATAGCTCTGTGTGACTTACAGATCCACACAGCTGACTATGTGTGTGTGTGTGTGTGTGTGTGTGTGTGTGTGTGTGTGTGTGTGTGTGTGTGTGTGTGTGTGTGTGTGTGTGTGTGTGTGTGTGTGTGTGTGTGTGTGTGTGTGTGTGTGTGTGTGTGTGTGTGTGCGCTGTACGTCACGCACACACATAATATGATGTTAATCAGACATAGGGTAATGACATTTACCGCCAGTTGAAAATCTTTTCGGTATCCCTAAAATTAAAAGAACGTGTTAAATTTAGTTAATCCATTGACCCGTTTTCCTTTACAAATTGCAATTATCCTTTTTTTATGGTTTACTTTTGCCCATATAACCGCCAAGCCCCATTTTTATGTTTTTATAAATAGCTGATCCACAAGCTCACAACACGATGCCAGTTGAGCTTGTCAATCAGCATTATTTCTGGGGAAGATGTGTTTTATAGGTGTATAGTGGCGATCTGCTCTGATCATCTGGAATATGTTGGGAAAATGTCAATATATTTGGGGAAATGTTAAAGTTCCACTTTAAGAACAGGTTTTGTCTGTGTTATAGGATTTGGAAATGAAACCACAAACCTTCCTCAAACTGTCAGTTACTTCAAAAGTAGTAGATAACTACATTTACAACATACATTGGGGGTCCCAGAGATAGAAATGCCATTAAATGGGGGTCTGTAGACGAATATGCATGTCAAACTGGGGGTCCTTGAAATTCAACGCGTTGAGAATCACTGCTAGAGCCGTAAAAATCGTCTCTTATGGGGGTCCCTGCGGCATATCTCTTCAAATGGGGGGTCCGTGGGCTAATGAGTGTCAATTTGGGGGTCCTTAAAGGACCACTTCACCACTTTTCAACCTATCTTCATATAATAGGTCCTCACTAATAATCATGATAAAATGGCACGATTCTTTTCTACTCAGTCTGTGTCTCATAGGAGGGCTGTGGGCAGTTCAGAAACCGTCTTCCAGTGACATCATCGATGGGGAATACAAGCTAATAGAAACTGCAGGCTTTCTAGTCCTGAAAAGTTGCAATGCGAAAATGGAAGCCATCGTTCTCACGATAATACAAATCTAAATCTATTTTAAAACAAATCTTGTTTAAAAGAAAATCTGCCTAATGATGATGTCACTGGTGGACGGGTGTCCGAACTGCCCAAAGCCCTCCTATGAGACACAGACAAAATGGTGGTGTTTTATCATGAACATTAGTGAGGACCAATTATATGAAGAGATGTTGAAAAGTGGTGAAGTGGTCCTTTAGGATGAAAAGGTTTGGAAACCACTGGCTTAGGCTACTTCAGATAGTCACACTCAGGTTTGTTCGACCTTTAACGTCTGACCCTAAACAGGACGATGGCGCTTATAATACTGATCCGTTGACACTACTAGAGGATGATGGGAATGAATAGCTATGCTCTGACTGAAGTAATGGCTACTGAACGCAGGTAATGAGAGAAGTGTGTCCTCTCTGACATCAGTGACTCTGAAGCGCAGGGCTCAGGTTGGGGCTTTCTCATAGGACAGGGACAATGGTGACAGGCTGTCGACTGAGAAGGATGGGGACCTGTCCTCTCTCACATTACATTACATACAGACGCACGCACGCACGTGCACACACCAAGGTTATTATTCTTTTGTATTTTGTTTGTATGTATATATATATATATATATATATATATATATATATATATATATATATATATATATACAAACAAATATATTTCTTTTTTAATTATTCTTATTTTGTTTTTGAGGAGCGCTAACCCCTCCTATGCCCAGCTTTCCCGGTTTGTGTGAACCAGAGTAATCTAGTAAGAGAGTGGCGACACTAGTGTTGACTCCCATTGTAACAATGGAATATCGGAAGTGCTCATTCTATCTCAATGGGATAGTTCCAGCCATAGGGGGAGCCATGTTTGGAACTATAGCCCATAGGCACTCGCTTTGCGGCGAGATCAAAGCGTGTCACTATTCTTATACACTCTGGTGTGAACACATCGGCTTGTGATTGGCTGATCACCCCATAGCGATGATTTGATTGGCAGACATATTGAAGCTAAAAGTGAAGACGGAAAAGTGAGGACGCAAATTGTGATTGACCGGAATGAGATGATGTATGTTGATAGTTTCTTCATTTACACACGCGCACACGCACGCACACGCACACGCACACGCACACACACACACACACACACGAGCCATTACAGTTGGATAAAGGGTTGCAGGTGGCGACAGCAGCGCAGAGAATGGCAGATCGGCGACGACTTATGACCTCAGAGCTTGTTCTCTATAACTGTCTCTGATGACTCTTTCACACACACACACACACACACACACACACACACACACACACACACACACACACACACACACACACACACACACACACACACACACACACACACACACACACACACACACACACACACACACACACACACACACACACACACACACAATGCCCTGCTGTCTAAACAACACCAGGGGTTCTCCCTGTCCTTGTGTTTGTATTACTATAGCCTACTAATGAGTACCAGATGTCCCTGCAAGTATATATAGTAGAATTTCTGAAAGAGACACCGTGAGAATCATTTTCCAATACAAATGTTGGTTTTAAATGGTTTTTCTTTTTACATTAATGACTTACTATATGAAATTATTCCGTTTTGTATCCCGTATCCCTGTTTTGTATGTAGTCGTGCGACGATGTCACACACGACACAAATAGCCGAGTTGTCACTCACAACGATGCCGTCCTAAAATGATGTCCTCACAAGTATAGTAATAAAAACGTGCGCGCGTGTGTGTGTGTGTGTGTGTGTGTATATGTGTGTGTGTGCGTGTGTGTGGTGGGGGGGGGGTTGAAAGCCCAGACAGGTGTGTGATGTCTGTCAGAGACAGACAGACAGGAATAGAGGGTGACTGACATAGAGAGGGTGACATCATTGGTTTGGGTCATCGGAACAGAAACAAAGGTCTTTACATGGGCTGCCCCCGCTGCCCAGAGCAGGAAGCGCATGCAGGCTGGGAGACGCAACAATATCTCCCACTTCTGCGTGTGTGTGTGTGTGTGGGTGAGTGGGTGACTGGGTGTGTGTGTGTGTGTGTGTGTATTTGTGGGTGTGGGTGTGTGGGCAGGTTAGAAATACATACTCACTTTCAAAATGAGGGACTTCATAACTCCTTCAGGGTCTCGTGTAGATGGACATAGGGTCCCCCAACGCCTGGTCTACACAGGTAAGACGCACGTCGCATATATGCAAGGACACACACACACACACACACACACACACAGCACACACACACCCAGACACACAGTACATTAAGACTTTACTTGAACATTGCCAGGGCAAAATCAATCGCAAAATACTGTAGCAAACAGTTAGTTTTGCCCGAGTGATGTAACTCTGAGCGTCATCTACAAGTGGAACCATGGTGGGGGGGCCCATAAGGGTCCATTTGGTTCCACTTGTACATTTCCGTACACATTGTCTTTGGCTCAAGTTCTGTTATAATGCAGTTTGGCATTGCGGTCTCTGTACTGAAGTTGATAACGTGTCTCGATCTGGTGAGGACTGTTAGATCTTCAGTCAGCGTAGTGTTGAGGATGGTGTGTGCTTCCATCTCATTATAGGGCTCAGTCCCTTCATGTGCTGTGGGAATATAGGAATGTGGTGGTGATATTATGATATTATCGCTTCATTCGACTGCTCTCTGCGGACAGGTGATAGTTGATATGATGGCTCTGTTATACCGCGCGGAAATAATAATCCTCCATACAAAAAAAAGAATAAATATGGGACATTTGAAGATTATATACTCGGTCCTTTTCCTCGGTTTAAATTGATGTTCCGGGGGCCACGGGCGGATGATCTGGCTGCTCTTTGTTGGGATTGAAAAAAACATTGAAATGGAATATTATTGCCCCCGCTGTTCTGTTGTGAGAGAAGAGAGCTGCATATCTGCCCCCCCCCCCCCCCCCCCCCCCCCCTCCGCGCTGTGTCTTTTTGTCTGTGTCGAGTGTGTTCAACAGAGAGCCTGGATGCGACGGCGGTTAATGTATATCCATTGTGTATTTTTGAGAGGTTATTCATGCAAGATGAGCAGAGACATTAAAGACCCACTGAGATAATAAAGACTCAAATAGATTCACGCACACACACACACACACACACACCAATGCGTGCATGCGCACACACGCACCCGAGCACACACATACCCACGCACACGCACAGCCTGATCTAACCCTCCTGGAGTGAGTGACTCACTCGACGTAGGAAAGTAGGCACAATTCCTGCATCTATAAATCCTTCAGCACACACTCTGCTGTCTGTCATTGTTAATCCTCAGCTTTTGTAATACTGTATACTATGTATATATATAAATCAAGCTATAGTTCAATAGCCCATCTGGATATAGTTAATTGCAGGCGGGTCTTGTCTTGTGTGTTATGAGGGAGGGTGGTGATGTGTGGCTCATAGAATAGGATCGCCGAGGGTGTTGCCAAAGGTATCAAAAGACCAAAATGGCAATACGTCCCAACGGAACGGAGTTCTATGACACACTTGCATACTTGAAGTCAGTGTTGTTTTTGTCGACTAAAACTAAGACGAAAAATGTTCGTCGACTGTACCTTTTTTCACTGACGAAAACTAAATGGTAACTAAATGAAAACTAAGCTATGATGACTAAAACTAAGACTGAATGTATTGACAATTTCGTCAACAGATAGAAACTTGACTAAAATGTTAGGAAGGGACTAGTGGACAAGAGATCCAGTATAAGTCATTTTCTGCGACGCGTTGTGAGCTTGTAGATCGGCTATTTTCAACAAGTGTAAAATGAGCCATTATACGACAACATCAAGGCCTGCCAAAATAAAAAGTCGACTAAATCAACTGCAGATTTAGTCGACTAAAATTGTATGACATTTTGTCACTAAAAAACACTAAAACATTCCAGGTGACTAAAATATGACTAAAACTAAATGAAGTTATGAAGACTATGACTGAACTAAAATAGACATTTGCTGCCAAAAACAACACTGCTTGAAGTATGATTTAATCCAGTCAGTGGTTCTCCAACTTTTTTGTATTCATTTTAATTAATTTGAATGACCCACAGCTTGGTATGCATGTCTGTCTTTTTATGGGTCGCAAGTAAATATCTCCTTTTTTCGTTTCCTACATTTTCTTAAAAAGTTTAAACAAAAACAAATCACAACTTTTCACCAATTCAAAAATAATTCCAATATTCTCTAAAGAAATACAAAAAAATAACAATTCCATTCAAAGCAAAACAAACTAGAAAAAGTGCCCTTCTGGGCACAGGTCTCCACCAGGAGGATAGGACTGTGTGAGATGTTTGGCAAAATGTTTAGGATTAATATAAACATGTTTTTTAAGCATTTTGTTCCAAAAATGTGTTTTGCAAAAATCAACCTGTTGGTGGCGCTATAACAGGCCAATGTGAAAAGGGTGGGATATATTCCTCAGCCTAGTAAGAAAATGTGTGAAAGATTTCACGTAAATTGCATGCTGCGTTCATGATTTGAGGCTTTTGTTCAAAACGGGGCAATCTTGCAAACTGTGAAAGCCAATTATAGCCAATTAGGATGGAATATGAAATATCGGACAGATCCGACTTGAGCACATGACCATAGAGATACTGTGTAACGATTTGTGAGATTTTTGGACAGAATCTGGAGGAGTAATATAAAAAAATGTGTTTTACAAAAGTCGGCCTCCTGGTGGCGCTATAAAAGGCAGATGCGGAAAATGCAGGTCAAAGGTTTGTCCTTGGCCTCTAGGGAGTGTGCATGCAACGTATCACGCAGATCGGTGCAGTTTTAGGTAAACAATGTGAAAAGCTGCCTCATGGTGGCGCTATAACAGGCCGTTCTGGAAAATGTGGGGCAGAGGTTCATCGTTGGCATCCAGGGAGTGTGTGTGCAAAGTTTGGCATTGATCGGGCCAACGGTGCCGGAGATTAGCTGATAACGGACGGACAGAAGGACGGACGGAAGGACACACACACACACGGACGGAGTGCAAAACATACTCTCTCCCCATGCCTTCGGCCTGGTGGAGACAATAAAACATATGTCTTCGCGCTGTGATGTGAACTTGTAGATCGGCTATTTTCACTATAGTTTGGGTCCCATGCAGGCAAAAATGTAATTTTCCTTTTCGGTCTCGAGCTAAAACGCTTGGGAACCACTGCATTAGAGACCAGGCCACGAACCTTTGAGAGCGGTGGGTCCATTTGGGTCCATTTGGTTCCATTTGTACACTCTCAGAGTTATATAAGACATGTTAGGGTCTATTCGGTTCCTATAACTCTCAATCATTTATCTGGGGACGCCTTGGAATCCACTCAAGGACACCACTTTGAGAACCACTGATTCAATCTGTTGATTTATGATATTTGCCAATTCAAATAAACTCTTAGGTTTAGTTTCATATAGTGTACCAGTACTCTTTGAGTGGATAAAACCAAATATCTTACATGTGCTATATGGAAAGTCTAGTGCAAAGCAAATAGTCAGTCTGTCAGTATTGCATCACTGGTGGGGATGTGTGACTGTACATCCGCTTTTATTTAAAAAAAAACCCTAAATATTGTTCAAAAAAATCACACCTGTGTGAACTGAGTGGTGCAATCCCCCCCCCCCCCCCCTCTCTCTCTGTCTCTCATTAGCAGCCAACAGTGCAGCACTATCTCTCTATCTCTGTTTCTGGCACAACAGCGCCACCTTTGTCCCTACTGGTACTCATAGTTAGTCACATAGTCACATAGGTGAACAAACACATAGGTTAACACGGACATTGCTGTTCCTTGGAGTGGTTGCACCACTCAAAAAGGAAGAGTGGAGCGCTGCGCTGCCTGGATGTAGGGAACCAGGGGTTCTAAAACATTTTAATTTCAAGAACACCCAAGTGACCAACTCTGAGAGTGTATAAACGGAACCAAATGTTGTCCCTTTAGTTCCACACTCTCAAGAGTTATAACTGCAAGGCTCAATTTGGAACGCCCCCAAGGACCCCTGAGGGTTCCTGGACCCCACTTTGAGAGTCATTGTAGACCAGTAAACCAATAAAAACGAAACCCACAAGGCACTGCCAGAAATCAGACATCTGCCATTATTAGAATAGCATGTTCAATGTCGATTGTCGAACGGATACAACCTGTTATCCGTCCAATAACAAAGTACTTTTTGCACAAGCCAGAGACGTTATCGCCACGTCTGTTTTTCTTCTTCCCTCCCAGAGACGGAGAAAAGACAGAGCCTCTTTACTCATATTTTCCATTTCTCTGCCTCTCTCTGTGTGTCTCTCTCTGTCTCTCTCTCTCTCTCTCTGTCTGTCTCTCTCTCTCTCTTTCTCTCTCTCTCTCAGAGTTGCAGCGTGGAGAGAGCGTCGTGGAGAAGCAGGTGAAAGAGGCTCGCACGAAATGCCGCTCCATCGCGTCGCTGCTCACTGACGCTCCCAACCCCAACTCCAAGGGGGTGCTCATGTTCAAGAAGCGCCGGCAGAGAGCCAAGAAGTACACGCTCACCTGCTTCGGCAAGGCCGAGGGAGACGCGGGCACGGAGACCGAGGGAGAGACGGAGGAGGAAGGCGGAAGCTCCTTCCAGAGCGGCTCCGAGGTCGACGAGGACGGGTTCTCCGCGGCCTTTGACCCCACGTGGGACACCGGCTACCTAGAAACGCTGGACAGGAGGAGCTCCGCCTGCCCGTCGGCCACGGCTACCACCCCGATAACCAACCACAGTCTGGCTTTTGACACGTCGGCCTATCAGAGTCCAGGGTTTGTAAACTACAACCTAGGCCCGCGGTCGGAATACGCGGGAGCGGACGGCTCGGCCTATCCGGGCTTGAGATCGGAGGGGATCAACGGCTGGGATCTGCCAATCGGCACCGGTCCCAACTGGAACCCCGCCCAGATGTCTCCCCCAGCTGTGTCCATGTACAACGGGGGGTCCGTGGCGGTCACTCGGGCGAGCGTCGTTCTGAGCCCGCCCGCCAGCGCTTCGGCCCTCCCACCCAGCCACTCGGAACTACACCAGAACCACTACCCCGCTAACCCCGCCATGAACCCAGACCTGTGTTCCAACCCAGGGGGCAGTCTGAACCGCACCGCCCGACCCTTCACCCCCGGCTCCGCTCTCTCCCGCTCCTCCGTGGCGCCGGTTCTGTTCCGCCCTCCGCAGCCCATGAGGCCCGCCTCATCCATGGCCGTATCCATGGTGAACATCCCGCCGACTCGCACGCAGCAGCAGCCTCCGCCCGGGCCGGAGAGCAGGAGATCCGTGTCGAGCGCCTCCCTCTACATATCCCCACGGAACGGCAACGGAGGCTCCTCCGTCTACTCCCCCCCCATGGTGCACTCGCCCCCCGCCTCCATGGCCTCCATGGCCCCCTTCTCCCCTCATCCCCCCGCCCACGCATTTCCCCCGGCAGAAGCCGCCGCCCCGTTCTACCCCCCTCCTTCCCCCGCCGTGCCTCAAGGTCCTCCGGTCTATCCATCAGCTGCTCAGGCCTTCACCCCTCACCCTCCTCCTCCTCCCTACCCTGGAATGTCCGCCCCTGCCTCCTCCCCACTCCCACAGCCCCCTGCCCCTGCAGCCCAGGTCTACGTCCCGGCCCCCCAGCCTCCTCCTCAACCCACCGGACCTCCCCCGCCGCCCCAGTTCTTCAACCCCTACGCCATGGCGTCCCCCGCCGTGACCCAGCAGCAGCAGCCCCCTTTCAACCCCTACGCCATGGCGTCCCCAGCCGTGACCCAGCAGCAGCAGCCCCCTTTCAACCCCTACGCCATGGCGTCCCCAGCCGTGACCCAGCAGCAGCAGCCCCCTTTCAACCCCTACGCCATGGCGTCCCCCGCCGTGACCCAGCAGCAGCAGCCCCCTTTCAACCCCTACGCCATGGCGTCCCCCGCCGTGACCCAGCAGCAGCAGCCCCCTTTCGCCGCCGTCGTGACGACCACAGCTCCGCCCCAGGCCCCTCCCACAGCCGACTCACTGGCTTCGCGCGAGCAGCGCGTGTCGGTGCCCGCCGCGCGCACCGGCATCCTGGCGGAGGCGCGCCGCCGCAGCAACCAGAAGAAGCCCATGTTCTGCTCGGTGCAGAACAAGGACGTCAGCCCCAACCCGGCGCTGCTCTCCATGCTCCAGAACATCGACGACCAGGAGGACGAGCCCGTGCCGGCCGGCCCCAGCTTCCTGGCGCTCAACGGGTCGTCCGGGCCCGCCCCCGCCGCCGAGGCCGGAGGCCACGAGTCGGGGCCCGAGGAGGACTGGCTGAGGCTGGGCGCCGAGGCCTGTAACTTCATGCAGGCCCGGAAGGGCCCCAGGGCCCCGCCCGTGGCCCCCAAGCCCCAGCAGGCCGTCGTCCCTCAGCTGGGAGGGAAGGGAGGGCAGCTGTTCGCCCGCAGGCAGAGCAGGATGGACCGCTACATGGAGGAGCGCGCGCCCTCCGTGGCCTCGGCCGCGCCCTACTCCCCCGCCCAGCCCCGGGACGCCTCCCCCACGCCGTCGCTGCCCGCCACCTGGAGGTACAACTCCACCTGCCGCGCGCCGCCCCCCATCAACTACAACCCCCTGCTCTCCCCGTCCTGCCCACTCAAGGCCCAGAAGACGCAGAAGGCCGGGGCGGCGAAAGCGGCGCCCGGGGGTGCAGGCAAGGGCAAAGGCAAGGGCGGCAAGGGCATCAGCGCCGTGGACATCATGATGCACCAGCCCTACCAGCTCAACGCTTCTCTCTTCACCTACGGGGGCGGGGTTTCTCAGAGCGCGGCGCCACAGGCGCCGGCGAAGACGGCCCGCGTGCGCGAGGTGAGGCGCTTCTCAACGCCGCCTCCCATGTCCACCGGGCCCTCCCTGAAGGTCATCGCGCCCCGCTCCGCCACCACGCTGGGCGAGCCCATGATGTGGCGCTCCGATGACTGCGCACCCCCCACCGCTCCGGCGCCCTACCAGGCCTACCAGCAGCCACCGCCGCAGGTGTGCTCCTATAACGCCACGCCGTACCAGCCCCAGTGGGGCGCCGCCGCCACCCCCGCTGTCTCCCCCGCATCACCCTGCACCGACCGGGCCCCTCCCCCAGCTCCCCACATTCTCCTCTCCCGCGTACCCCGGCCCCCCGACTTTCACCCACCTCCAGCAGCAGACCGACATGAGGCAGTTCAAGAGCACCCCGGATCTGAGTCCTCTCGGCCCCAATAACGGCGGTCCTTCCAGACCCGTGCAGTCCAGTGGCAGCCAGGGGGTCCCCAGGCCCAGGTTCAGCACTTCCAACCTGGGCCTGCAGCCCTGCGTGTGGCGCCCGGGATCCAACATGAACTGAGACGAGACTCCGTCCGTCCGTCCGTCCGGATGCACTGAACGGATCGTCTAACTGCGGGAGACTTCAGGCTGCGCGCGACACCGGTGTGCAATAGAGTATTAATCAGGCTATATATTTTGCTCCTTTTCAGGATGGATTGAAGTTTATTTTGAAGTCACACATAAGGTTTCATGTGAATATATCGCGATTGTAACTCACATACATAGCACGGCTTACCGTGTTCACCGGATGGTTTCACCCATCGCATTCTGTTGATAACCGGATGGTTTCACCCATCGCATTCTGTTGATAACCGGATGGTTTCACCCATCGCATTCTGTTGATAACCGGATGGTTTCACCCATCGCATTCTGTTGATAGAATTATTAACGGGAACGCCGTCGTTTGTAAAATATGTGCAAGGACTCTAAGAAAAGGCCAGGTTGAGCAAACACGAGAATGATTTAAAAAAGGGGCACACCACACGCAGACAAGTGGCGTGGCTTGTTGAGGACGGCAGGGGAAAGATGTTGTTTTCTGTAAATATTGTTTTCGATGTGAATGATGAAAGAATTAAGCTTGAAAAGACAGAGGAAAGAATGGAGGATGTGTGCACAGGACAAGAGCGTGTAGAGAGATAGAGAAAGGGATAAAGAAAACAGCAAAGAGGACTGAATAATACTCAATGAGTAAAAGTGTTTCTGCCAAGGTGTAAAAGATGGGGATTGGATGTACAGTATAGTCTCTAATACTAATAGACACTGTGTCTGCCGTCCCATCCTAATGATATAATTATAAAGGTATTTGTAGTTTGTAGTGTAATTAATTGTAGTGTAATTAATCACATTAAAAAGGTAGGGCAAGTGTTGTTTGTTTCAAACAAAATGTGTGTGTTTGTGTTTGTGTTTTTTTTTTTATTAGGTTAAAGCCCTATATTCCGATAGTAATCATTTCTATATAGACTATAGCAATGATTACATCACAGAAAATATATTTTCAGGTGGGTTGCCAATTTCACCCAACCAGGAGAGAAACTACCCATCAGCTTCTGTTCCAATTTTGTCCGCTCAATTTCACTTGTTTAATCTGTATCCTGTGTGAGTTCTCTCAGCTAAGCCCCTCCCCAAACTGCTATGGTCCAATCACAGCTAAGCATAACATGGGCTAGACAAACCTCTCCACCAATAGTTTTCCTATATGATAAAACATTATTTAAAAAAAGGAAATGTCACACACATATTTTTCCAGTGCATACGTAACGGCAGGCCTTGTTGACGGATTTGGAAGAGATTTTGAAGGGTTGTTTCCAAAAAATTAACCAGTATTTAATGTGTAAAGTCCATGATATTTATTTACATTGGAATGAATGAGCCCGGCTGGAAAGTATCCAACCCATGGGCAGAGGGCGGGGCTTAGCTAAAGGTCTATTGGTATCCTGGCCGGAAAATGCAGTTTCTGTTTAAAAAATCAGACCCGTCTGAAGTGAGTGGTGCTGTACTGTACTGTACTGTACTGTACTGTACTGTACTGTACTGTACTGTACTGTACTGTACTGTACTGTACTGTACTGTACTGTCCAAAAAGAGCTGGAGACACAGGAAGAACACCGAACACATCGTTTTTCGAGGACCCCCTCGAAAAACGAGATGATGCATCTCAACTATAGAGCGTCACAGTCCCGCCCCCTACCATGGACCAGGAAATGATTCTCCATTCATTTTCCTCATAGACATTTCAGAAAGTATTTATTTAAAGACGTTTACGCCGCGGACAAAGCCAACTCGAGTCGTGACAAATCATGACAACAAACACAATTTTTGGGGCCGAAAAAATAATTAGAAAGAAGAAGAAAACGGCAGGTTACAACACTTTTTTTGTTGTTTTTCTTCTATGTAATTATTTGTTTGGTCCAAAATATTGTGTGTGTTGTCATGATTTGTCACGACTCGAGTTGGCTTCATACGACGCTTAAAAGGTCTTTAAATAAATACTTTACGAAATGTCTATGGGAAAAATGCATTGGGTTTCATTTCCTGGTCCATGGTAGGGGGCGGGACTGCGACGCTCTATAAGGGGCTTTTATATCCTCAAAATAAATTTCAAATAAATAAATAAATGTATACTGAACAAACATTTAGATAGCAATGATTGCTATCAGAATACAGAGCTATTTAACACATATTTTAACAGAGTAATATTATATCACTTACCCAACCTTGTTGTAATGTATAGATTTAAGTGAGTGTTGCATTTCTCAGAAGCCTTTTGACTGTTTATTCTGTGAGAGTGTTTTGTTGCTCTATTTGATCTTTTTGGGGGTATTTCGGGGGTCTTTTTTTCACGCGGTGCAGAGCATACGTTTTGTGACGGAGAGCACATAGAGCTACTACTGTTGTAGGGGAGGCTTTCTTTTAGACCAGTGGTTCCCAAAGTGGGGTCCGGGGACCCCCAGGGGTCCTTGAGGGAGTTCCAGGGGGTCCCCAGCTAAAGGATAGTTATAGGAACCAAATGGACCCTTATGGGTCTGTAACTCTGAGAGTGTACAAATGGAACCAAATGGACCCTAACGGGTCCATTTGGTTCCATTTTGTACACTCTCAGAGTTAAATTAACATTGATTTTACTATTTAAATTGGGGTCCCTGAGATAGAAATGCCATTAAACGGGGGGTCTGTAGACTAATTAATATCCATGTCAAACTGGGGGTGCTTGAAATTAAGCGGGTTGAGAATCCACTGCTAGAGCTGTAAGAAATCTTCTCTCATGGGGGTCCCTGGCATTATCTCTTAGAATGGGGGTCTGCAGGCTAATTAGTGTCAATTTGGGGGTCCTTGACATGAAAAAGTTTGGGAACCACTGTTTTAGATTAGCGTTCTGATATGTTGGGATAAAAGAGCTGTGTGACATCATGTCAGTTTAGCAGTGGTGTAAAGTAACTATAAAGTACATTTACTCAAGTACAGCAAAACTTTGAGTTTTTTTTTTTTTACTTTACTTGAGTGTTTCCAAAGTTCTGTACTTTTACGTCTACTCCACTACAGTACATCTCAGTGGCAAATATTGTACTTTATTATTTGAAAACTAACTAAAGTTACTTTATAGATTTTGATTATTATTACAAAACATACGTATACATTAACCACTTCAGCCCTACATTTCGGCCATTTGAAAAATAGCTGATCCACAAGCTCGCAATGTGAGCATGTAGCTATTTTCAAAGGAGTTTTATACATTTGAAAGGTTTCGTGACATTAATTTTCATTTTACATTTCTCATTTTATTTTTCGTTTTTATTTTAGGTTTTAGGACCTCAATTACACCCAAAACAACCTGAACTTTGAACATTCAGTGGATTTTCTGTGCTCTGGAGTTTTCTCTGGGGTCTGGAAGCCTTTTGAGGTGCAATGAAAACAGGCAAAACATCACAAACGGCAGGAAAAGCACTTGTTTGAGCCAGAAAACCCCAGACCACAGAAAATCTACTGAATGTTAAAAGTTCAGGTTTTTTGGGTGCAATTGAGCTCAGAAAACCTACAAAAAATTAAGAAACATTACAAAGATTTTCACAATCCCTTTGAAAACTTGTGAAACGGGACATTGTGCTATACTTTTGGTACTATAAGTACATTTTTGATGCCAGTAATACTTTGTACTTTTACTACAAGTACATTTTGAATTCCAGACTTTTACTTGCAGCAGAGTATTTCTACATTGCAGTATTGATACCTTTACTAAGGTAAAAAAATAAATGAAAAATGCAAGTACTTTTTCCACTGTGATTCAGTGAGCACACACACACACACACACACACACACACACACACACACACACACACACACACACACACACACACACACACACACACACACACACACACACACACACACACACACATGAATAAAAATAGACATGACTCACCTCCAGCTGTCACCGTGTCTCTTCCTGTGTCGTCCTGCGTGCGCCACACCTCCCACTCTCACACCAGCGTTGCCACATTTAAGAGAAATAAGCAGCCAGGTCAATGAAAAAAACAACCCCAAAAGAAGCAACATCACAATATAACTAGAAAAGGATCGCTGCAAGCAGCGATAAGGCCGGACCAAGCAGGAAGGCAATAAGAATAATATGCACAAGAAACATGGAAGACTAAACTTGAGAAAAAGACCATGGAATTGTGACAGGGTCGGTTTTTTATAGTGGGAGGCAGGTAAGGGTTCTTGAAGACTCATACACAGAGTTGGCGGTGCCCAGATTTGAACCCATGACCTTGTGTTGCGAAGGCAAGAGATCTACCTACTGAGCTAACAAGCAAAATCATTCAGTATTTTTGTAGCAAGTTGCACAAGGATAACTAATGATAAAGGTGGGTAAAGATAAATTGACTGCATATAAACCAGAAATTGTACCAGATTCAGACGAGGAGCTCAATGAGTGAGTGAAAACCAATGAAATGAGTCGGAAACAGGGATTAAAGGTTAACTGAAAAATTATTATTAAACTTCACAGAAAATAAACAGCTTTGAACATTCATGAAAAACAAACAAATGGGGCCCACTTTAAGTTGTTGAATTGAAAAGTCCTAGTTCAGTTAACGTTCCTATTCAATTCAGGGAAAGCAGTCTCTTTCTCCAATTTGGAGAACCAGATTACCACATTTGTGGGGGGGGGGGATCAGAGTTCCGGGTCGGCTCGCCAGGTCTGGGTACCAGAACCATCCATGCAAGGGAATCCTTTCAGGACACAAAAAACCTGAACTGAAAGGCCAGGTGTCCAAATCAGTCTTTGTTTCAAAATCACTGTTGTACAACATCAAATAATCTATCAATTCATGAGTAAAGAACCTGATTTGATCAGGATCAAGTTCTTTATACATGTTTCTCACTAAACAAATCAGTTTCTAGCATTGTTACGGCCCTTTAAACTTGGCTCAACCAAGGGCTAACATAAAAGGACACAAAGTCAGATCAAAAGTTTACAAAGATATTACACATTTATTTAAAATCCTGCATTGCAAAACAGGGACTGATGTACAAGAATACCAGCCCATCTGAAACTTAACTAATAACAGCAACAAAAAGGGAACACAACTGTTCAGTTTGGGTGTTTGGGAGACAATGAGCTGCTGGCCACAGGTCCACTTATATAGCCTGCAACTAATCAAGAACAGCTGACTAAGGGTGTGGTAGCCAGATCTCTCAGGTGATTGACAGGTGAGGCACTTTAGACCAGCAGAGGTCAGCAAAGCCACAGGCACTACAAAAGAACAAAGTAAAGACAAAATTTCACAAAACGGCAATTTTCATTGGCTCATAAAACCGTACTATACTTTCCCATGTCCGTATAGGTCCAAAGTTCACGTGTAGAAGTTTTCGTGCATTTTGATCAAAGATCCTGGGAGGAGATGCATTTTAATTGATTTTCATATAATTCAAAATGGCGGGTGATCTAGAGGTCAGAGGTCAAAAGTAACAGCAAAGAACTTGTTCGGCATGAGGAGACGCATATGTGTGTCGAGGTTTCATTGCCGACGGTCAAACGGTTCATGAGCTATGCCTGGTCAAAGTTTTTCAATATAGCGCCACCCTTTGGCCAATGGTTGTGGGCTTCGCATCCTCACCGTTTGGCATGGCCCTCTACCATATCTCCAAATTTCGCGAAAGCCGACTGCACGGTTCAGCCAGAACTGCTATTGGCGGAAGAAAAGAAATAGCAGTTTCAAAAAAGGACCAATTCCTTTCAGGAATGCTTGGTCCTTTAATAATGCTAATAATATAAATGATTGTATTACAACTATGCTAATTATAATACAATATAAAGTATTATGATGTATTTCAACTATGATAATACGCTATGATTATAACTGGAACATACGTGACAACCAAGAATAGTCTGTGCATAGGCTATAAAGGCAACGGTAAACTTAAAGGACAACTTTAGTTTTTTTCAACCAAGGTTCATGTTTTAGGTTGTTATTAGAGAAAGTAAAAGATGAGTGTTAATTCTTTTTAATTTGCTGCTTTCTTTCGTTTTAGGGATTTTAGCTGTTTTTGACAGGGGGGCGGGGGCATTCGAACATGGGGCTAAACATGTATTTTTTTTTTACAAAATGTTATAGCGATTTATTATACTTATTTACTATAGTCCTACTAGACCCCAAGAAATTACATCTGGCCACAAAAGATCACAGGATCTACTGAATGTGAAGGAGGCCTACTGGGGGGAAGCCACATGTGTGTCATAGGCTCAATATGTCAGTTTGACACATTCAGTAGATCCCGTGATCTTTTGTGGCCAGATGTAATTTCTTGGGTTCTAGTAGGACTATAGTAAATAATAATAAAAAATCGCTATAAAATGTTGTAAAAAAATACATATTTAGCCCCATGTACGAATGCCCCTGCCCCCTGTCAAAAACAGCTAAAATCCCTAAAACGAAAGAAAGCAGCAAATGAAAAATAATTAACACTCATCTTTTACTTTCTCTCATAACAACCTAAAACATGAACCTTGGTTGAAAAAAACTAAAGTTGTACTTTAATTAGGAAACGCGATTGAAAATAAATGAGTCTTTAGCAAGGATTTGGTCCTGAAATGTGTATCAGGCACTGAGGCACAATCAGGAGAGACTGGTTAGCATAAAGTGAATGAAGGTGTGGATTATCGTGAGATTTACCATGGCAACCAGCCATTCAGAATCAAGTATTGGGACTAAACTGTTTTAGAACTATAGTTTGATGCCATTACTTTTGTATTTTTACTCGTGTTTTTGTTCCAGACAACAGGGTATTTCCACATTGCAGTATGAATTGATACTTCCACCACTGGTGGTCACCCTAGATTTTATAGCTTCATAGATTTGTTTGACAGCACTATCAGTCTTTGTGCAAATTACATGTTTTTTTGCTGTTTGTTTTCTTGTTTGTTTGTTTGTTTGTTTGTTTGTCTTTACAAATTAGCTCTCCGAGTGATGTTTTTAATTTATCTTAATGCCCATTTTAAAACATAAATAAGTATGTTGGGTAGATGTAGTAACTCTTGAGGACCAAAGGCGTCCCGTCGCTACAGCAGCATCATGTGCGATGTTTGGGGCTCTTCTTGACCACTTCACTGTACAGAACAGCACGACACGGCAGAGGCCGAGGGTCAATCATGGCTGCCAGTTCCCACCCGACGTCGTGTGGGAGTCCAGACTGCTCCAGACCGTACTGAATTACCGCCAGCTTGCATAGCGCAGGGGTTCTCAACCCGTGGGTCGCGACCCCTCGGGGGGGGGGGGGTCGCCAAATTATTTTAGGAGGTCCCCAAATTATTTTCAAAATAAATAAAATAATAATTTTATTTTCACGATTTTTCAAAAATAGCAGACCTACAAGCTCGTAGCGCGCCACTCGGTGGCGCGCTATGAGCTTGTAGATCTGCTATTTTTCAATAGCTAAATTATAACAATGCTTAAAACACCAAAAGGGGTTCCCGCCCAAAATGGTTTAAGGTTATTGTAGCAGTCAATTTATATTGGGGGGCGGGGCGGGGGTCCCGAGACATTGCCAAAGCATTTCCGGGGGTCCCCGGCCAAAAACGTTGAGAACCCCTGGCATAGCGTCTTGAGACTAGGACTGAAGTCCAAGACGAACAGGTCATCATTGGGTGTACGATGTTCTTTCAATCCTCCAAAGATGATGACACGATCCCCCACCATGCAACAGCAGCCCCAACTAATCAAGAATAAGTCGTTCACCTTGGGCTTAACCTCCTTCCAGGAAAAGGTTTCCGGACTGAATTTCCACATATCATTGCAGGGCTGCGGGAATGACTCGGAAATCACACCGCCAAATATGTACAGCTCTCCATTGTAGGCAAAGGCTGAATGAAAGCTGCGTCCTTCTGGAAGAAGCTGTGCAGAAGGATTGCTGAGCCAGCAGTTGGTCTCTGTGTCAAACACTCGGGTGCTGTTCTTGCCGTCGTCCTGGCCCCCACATCCACCAATAACAAACATCTTTGTCCCGATGATGGTGGCAGAGTGAAGTGCTGAATTGGGCGGCAGAGTTCCTCTGGTGTCAATTAAAGACCAGACCAGATTGTGGTGGTGTCCAGCTTGTAGATGTCATTGTTTTCATGTATGTCCATGATTCCTCCATGGACATACATGTCCTTCCTCAAGACACAGGCTGAGTGGCCCCACCTCGACTGTGGAACGCTCCCAGAAACCTCAGTATTGAGCCATCTGTGGGTGTGGAGGTCAAATGCATAAAGCATGTTGCTGCATACGTCTGCATGTATAGCCTTTGCACGCAGCTCTTGACGCATTCCACCCCAGATGTAGACAGTATCTCCAATGAGCACATCCGTGTGGTATTGGCGACGACAGGGTACCTCATGGGGGCGCTCTCCTCCTGTAGTTGTCACTGGCGGCAGTGTCGTCCATCTCAGCGACTCTGTATTGAAGACGCTCACCATGATCTGATCTTCTCTAGCGGAGACGATCAGAGGGGGACCTCCGAAGACGTACACTTTGTGTCCCACCGCTACAGAAATTGCACCGCCAGCCCCTTGGTTGACTATCGGGTCTCCCCGTATCTCACTGTACAACGCAACATCTGACAGACTAGTTAGCTCACTGTTTGAAATGACACCCGTTACCACCTTGCTCTGTAAACAAGAGGACAGTATGATGTCAGTTTGTGTGACATCATATTTGGTCAAACTTACATCACACGTAATGGAGCCCAAAAGGTTAATGCATGGCTATATTCACATCAATCCGATATCATGATTGGCTAATGGGAGGGCGGGTCGGTGGGCGGACCTCTGAAATTCACTCTGACTAAGCCATAACCATATAAGGAGTTCCCAATGAAGCTACGCCCAAATATGGAGTGTGTAGTCTAATGTCAATGTGTCGTCATGGCACCAGCCGCAAACAAATCAGTCAGCTCCAGACATTGGAAAAAGTGTGTGTGGGGCGGCATGCCCATATATGAGCATATACTGATGATGACATCATCAAGGCATACGCGAGCACAAAAGAGACAATGATTGACAGCCATATAGAGATACAGACCAAATGCGTGCGCGGGCAGCGGAGACGTCTGGAGGGACTGTGCTGCCCCTCCGACCACTAGTTCACATATCCAGTTGTCCAGAACCGCCCACCCAACCAACATGCCCACATATGGGCATTCCCTTCACATCAGAGATCTCCATATATGGGCCACAATAGCGACACAGACAGACTGGTACAACGGGTACTCTGACAACGCCCTCGACACGATGACTCAGACACATGGCGGTCAGATTGGTGGTGTGAGGAACCTCCAATACATATTTCACATTGTAGTTCCACTATAGATTAGTTGTAGTTCCACTATAGGTTAGTTGTAGTTCCACTATAGGTTAGTTGTAGTTCCACTATAGGTTAGTTGTAGTTCCACTATAGATTAGTTGTAGTTCCACTATAGATTAGTTGTAGTTCCACTATAGGTTAGTTGTAGTTCCACTATAGATTAGTTGTAGTTCCACTATAGATTAGTTGTAGTTCCACTATAGATTAGTTGTAGTTCCACTATAGGTTAGTTGTAGTTCCACTATAGATTAGTTGTAGTTCCACTATAGATTAGTTGTAGTTCCACTATAGATTAGTTGTAGTTCCACTATAGATTAGTTGTAGTTCCACTATAGATTAGTTGTAGTTCCTGGTGACCACTGGAGAGACGGGTGACAGCCGGAATGTAGACGGCACCCGGGAGCAGTTTGGGTTGGTGCCCCAGCCTGTGTCTTCCGTGAGGAGGAAGCCCAACAAACCCACGGTGAGGCCTTTAGGAGGGCCATTTCAAACCCACGGTGAGGCCTTTAGGAGGGCCATTTCAAGCCACAAGCGGAGCCTGCAGCACCACCATGGGCTAGGTGGAGCCTGCGGAACCACCATGCAGAACCATTGCATGCTCGAGAATCCACCACTCCTGAATGACCTGCCTGGTGCTGGGAGACTGGTGCAACGCACAGGTCCTGGACCTGGTGAGAGCAAGAATGGACCATGAGACGTATAGGAGGGGCCCGGACAGGAGTCAACCCACAGACCCTAGTCCGTCCACGCGCCAGTTCCTCTCACTCCCAGTTCATCGGATTGTGTGGCCCTGGTTTTTCCCCTAATGGGACTGATCGAGGGTAGCTACTGGGACGTAAGTCGGGACTTGATCACCCCGGCTGGGTCACCTGAGTGAGGGGTATATGATGTTGCTAGACCCGAAACCCTGATGACCTTAGGATACATCACTGAGGAATGAGGATACGTCCCAGGTGCATCCATGCAATGTATATTAGTTTTTTTATTATAATACATATAAAGTATCATGATGTAATACAACTATGATAATAAGAGGGAATGCGCGTGACATCATCATCATACCCGGAAGTTATGCAGGAACGCCTACTGAGTAAGAAAAAAACTACTTTTCTGGCCTTGATAGCCCCTACATCCAAACAGAAAAGTTTGATCTGATTGCATTAAACGACGTTAAACGACATTAAACTCACTTTGCCACTCGATTTCCCAATCACTTTATGCATGCCCTCTATACACTGTAATGGATTATAACTGCATGATTATAATACATAATATAAAGTGTTATAATGTATTACAACTATGATAATTATAATACACTAAAATAAATTGAGAGTGATTATAATACAATATAAACTATTGTAATGCATTCATTTACACAACTTGGTCGACTGTGGCTCAAGAGGTAGAGCAGGTCGTGCAGGTAGAGCAGGTCGTCCAATGATCCATGGTTTGTTCGAATCCCGGCTCCTCCTGTCTAACATGTCGAAGTGTCCTTGGGCAAGACACTGAACCCCTAGTTGCTCCTGATGTGCTGGTTGGTACCTTGCATGGCTTCCACCGCAATCGGTGTATGAATGTGTGTGTGAATGGGTGAATGTAATGCACAATCTATGTAAAGCGCCTTGGATAAAGGCGCTATATAAATGCACCATTTACCATTTTGGTCTAAATAAAAAGTCAGTGAAGTCATTATGAAGTGTTTGGCCCCGCTTAGCCTAGCTCAGATTTAAGAAGTGTTTGGCCCCACGTGCCTAGCTCAGACCCACCATGGAGGTGATACTTTTTAAGCACTAATTTAGTACCACTTTGACACCACTTAGCCCAGTTCCTTGCAGCGGTGGTTGTACCACCGTTGTACCCCAACGGTGGTACAACTGTTGGGGTGGAGTGATGTGAGGCCATGGCAGTGGAAACCCTGCTTTACTGTGAATCTCCTAGAGTTGTGATGATTTCCTGTTTTTGGCTATATAGAAGTGTATATTTGTGTACGTCTCTAAATGTTATGTCGTCCACTCTGCAGTTGACAGTTTTTGTATTGAGTTGTGCTTACTGTAATTCTGCAAACTGTTCTTCAATCAATTGTTCTGATATACCAGTACTGGAAAAGCTGCCAATACTGCCTAAAATGCTGGTATCGGTGATGCCATGCATTCCCATACCACATAATTTGTCACATGATGATTTAAGTAAGTTCAGATTTGTGGACAAACCCATATTAATATGTTTGAACCGCTACCAATATAAGCGACTTTACAGAAAAAAACAAGCCCAATGAAATAGCTTATAATAAGCAGCCATGGCAACACTGACTCTCACACGGGGGCTCTCTCTCTCTCTCTCTCTCTCTACCCTTCCTCCTGCCTCTATGCTGACGCAGACTATGGCTAATTGAATAATGTGTGCGTCTTTGAGACAAAGTGGTGACTCTATGATGCCGGTGGTGTCTCTGCAGCAGACATAACTCGAGGCTGCTGAAGCTGCAGTGCGCCACAGAGGGGCGCTACAGGCACTGTTACCAACCCGTCTAGCTGTTGTTAGAATCAGCTTTCCAAACGTGCTTGTTATGTCTCAATATACTATAGCTATATGTTCCATTGTTAAATAATAACAAACTTACAAGTTAAATATGAACTTTTTAGCACAACTACTACACTATTACAATATTTATACCACAGTTTTATATATTAAAATGAAAGCAGTGAAGCAATTCAGCCCCTGAGTTGCATGGTTCTTTATTAGAGCATGAGGATATTGCAATTGGGGTGGGCCCCCAACTAATTTACTTATAGCTAAGCCCCTCCCCAAACTGCTATGGTCCAATCACAGCTAAGCATAACATGGGTTAGACAAACCTCTCCACCAATAGTTTCCCTATATGATAAAACATTGTTTTATATACAAAGAAATGTCACACACATATTTTTCCAGTGCATATGGCAGGCCTTGTTGACGGATTTTGACGGACAAAAATTAACCAGTATTTAATGTGTAAAATCCATGATAACATTGGAATGAATGAGCCGGGCTGGAAAGTGTCCAAGTGGGAGTGTCTAAGTGGGAGAGGGCGTGCTTTGCTAAAGGTGAATTGGCAAAACACTGATTTTAATGATAAGGCCTGACTCACACGTGCACAACAGATTGTTGTATAGCTGATGCATGAGACTTGTTTACTGATGCAAGCTCGCAATTCATTTCCAATGGGAGTCACATGGTTTGACACAACATTTGTGTTGTATGAGGGGGAGGGGGGCAGTCGAAACACAGCCGAAAGCCGTACAACAAAAATGTGTCAAACCATGTGACTTCCATTGGAAATGCATTGGGGCGGCCATGACACTTACCCTTTGTTTACATCTACCATGCAACATTGTTGTATGCTAGATCGAAAGGTGTGAGTGAAGCCTAATATATCATTCATATTTATTTTTTAATAATGTAAAAAAAATAAAAAAAAATAAAAGTACCTTGTAGATCGGCTATTTTCAAAAGAGTTTCTTCCTTTCTTTTTGAAAAATGTGACTACTTTTACTTTGGTACTTAAAAGTATATTTTGATGACAATACTTTCCTACTCAAGTAAAATCTTGAATACGGGAGTTTTACTTGCGACAGGGTCATAAATGATGTTTAGGAAATGGACCCTTGCAGGTCTGTAACATGTGAGAGTTTACAAATGGAACCAAATGGACCTTTACAGCCAGGTCAAATAGGTTTTATTTGTACAGTCTCCAAATTATGGGCGTCCGGTCGGTGGTCTAATGCATACCAAACTGTGGGTCATTAAAATTAAAGGACGACGTCATCCATTTTCAACATATCTTCATATAATTGGTCCTCACTAATGCTCATGATAAAGTTATACGCTTTTTTCTACTCATAGGAGGGCTGTGTGGACAATTATCAATTTATTTTGATTTTTACAACAAGAGAACAATATGGCTCCTATTAACACTTTGACTACTATTCACGAGTTGCCCGAGTTAATTAATTATAGAACACTTTCCCTGCGATTCGCGAGTTACCCGAGTTATGTTTTCATTGTTTAATCCACGTTTTTAATCTGAGTTTTTGATTCGAGACACATTTTGACGATGTCATCGCAAAAAGGTCCGTCGCTCCGGTGTGCAAAGGGTTATGGGAAATCGTGTCCCTATTGTTTACAATGGCGAATCTGCCGGAAAAGAAGCCGTGCGCTGCCCGGTCTGTTGCTGTGACCGCCACTATGGAATACTTTTCTTCAAGCAACTCAGCGGTCGGTGCAGTGGCTGTTCAAAGGTAAAGACGGCCGTAAATTGTCGCCATTAAACCTGTTAAAAACATGCTAACTTTCCAGTAATAGATATGCCTGCAGTTTCTATTAGCCCCATCGATGATGTCACTGGTAGGCGGGTTTCTGTATAGTGTCCACAGCCCTCCTCTGAGACACAGGCGGGGGTAGACAAAAAAGGTTACCATGTTATAATGAGCATTAGTGAGGACTGAGGACCAATTATACGAAGATAGAGAAATCGCCCTAGTGGTATACTGCCACTTCTACTTAAAATGTAAAACATCTTGAGTTGGCCTACTTCTGAAACGCAACAGATTGACGGCCCAGGGGGCGGGGTCTGTGAAAACCAACTGAATAAGGGGGATCTATAACCTCTGACCCTGAACCCAGATCAGGTGACACACCGTGCTAACTTTAGCCCCGTTAGTGCCCGTTTGTGGACCATTAGCTGCCGTGCTAGTTTGGTTGGTAGAAGCACTGATGTCAGAGTAGAAAATACCACAATGAATAAAGCATAAAAAAGGACCATATTAATGCGTTAATATCGTTCGAGAGTTATCAGATAGTCCAATAAACAGGCTGTAAACATAAGTCATGGAATCATATATTTAATGATTGCCCAGGATACTTATCCCAAAATGAATGGTCATGCATATGAACAGCAAAGGCATCTATGATAGCAAATACGACCTGTTACATCACAAATCAGATTCGCTCATATCAGTCCGTTGATCGGGGCGCCCCTGGAAGCAGGACAGAAGGCTCGTCTATCCTGGAGAATTCTGACGTGTCTCTACTTTTTCAGACACTATATAGAAATCTTTCTGTCGCTCTGTGACCTTGCTTGAGCGCAGCTAGGGTGCACACTCTTATAAGTAATGGTTAACTGCTTAAAAGGTCTACTTTATCCCAACAATATTCACACACTGTGAGCTTGTACAGCGGCCATTTTCAAAAAGCCCAGGTTTGAAATTCGGGCTTAAGTGGGCGCTGTATGTTTTGTAATAATATTGGAAATCTGCAACTAAAACTCCAAACTTTTCAAATAATTGCAGTGGAGTAAAAAGTACAATATATGCCTCTATGATGTAGCGGAGTAGAAGTAATAAAGTCTCAAAAGTATAGGCCTAAGTAAGAAAGAAAGAAAACAAGTAAAGTCAAATTAAAAGGGGAAAACCACCTATTTTCAACATTTTACTATGTCATTAATATACCTTAGAGCTGTTGTGTGGAAATAATAAAAAAAAGTCCCCCCCATTATGTGTTTCCTAGAACTGTAATTATGAGAAAAAAATCATTAACATGGTGAAACACATCTTGATGACATCATCAAGATGTGTTTCACAATGTTAATGATTCTGTTCTAGGAAACACAGAATGGGGGAACGTTTTTATTATTTCCACACAACAGCTCTAAGGTATATTAATGACATAGTAAAATGTTGAAAATGAGTGGTATTCCCCTTTAACTACTTTAACTACTTCCACAGCTGTCAGTGCGACATAAAGAAAACTATGCCTGCGTACAGTATTATGGTCTTCTGCGCAGACTGCAGAGTATGCCATTGATATACAGACATAGCCTATACAGGCCACAGCTGCTAGTAACTGGGGTGGCACAGCAGGTAATCTCACTGAAAGGGCTCTGTTCCTCCTTCTCTCCCTCATTCTTTCTCTCTCTCTCTCTCTCTCTCGCGCGCACACGCACGTCGCACACGCGGCCCATTTCACCTATTTTTGGAGCTGTTAATCCGCAGTGATTTGGCCCATGCAGTCTTTTTTTGTGATTGAAAGTGGAGACAGTCTGGCTGGTTGTCTGTCTCTCATTGTCACCGGCTGTGAGGTCACAGTGTGTGTGTGTGTGTGTGTGTGTGTGTGTGTGTGTGTGTGTGTGTGTGTGCATCCGGAGAATAGATAAACCAAAGGGGTTTGGGGGTTAAAGGTGAGGCGGTGAAGGTCAGTCTAGGTCACTGGTTCCCAAACTTTTTCATGTCAAGGACCCCCAAATTGACACTAATTAACCCGCGGACCCCCATTTGAAAAGATATGCCAGGGACCCCAATAAGAGAAGATTTTTATATCTCTAGCAGTTATTTTCAACCCGTTTAATTTCAAGGACCCCCCAGTTTGACATGCATTAGTCTACGGATCCCCATTTTAATGGCATTTCTATCTCTGGGACCCCCAATTTATATTGTAAAATCAATGCTAATTTAACTCCGAGAGTGTACAAATGGTTCCATTTGTACACTCTCAGAGTTACAGACCCATAAGGGTCCATTTGGTTCCAAATTTTCATTTAGCTGGGTCCCCCCCTGGAACTCCCTCAAGGACCCCTGGGGGTCCCCGGACCCCACTTTTGGGAACCACTGGTCTAGGTTGCCATTCTCATTCTCCTGTACTCCCTTTAACATTTCAGGGTTAGGAGATTCGTTTGTACAACAATACTGCTAGAGTTAATACGATATCACGGTCGGGCAGAACCCTCTTATCTCCATATGTTAACCCTTTTCCCACGCAAATGAATGCCTATAATTATCATGCTACAGTAAGTGCCACAGAAAAGTAGCAAAATCGTTTGCTATTTTCTTTTAAATTAAAACCCTGAAAAGTAACAGTTTTGGATATAATGAACATCGACTACACTATAGGGTACCTTCATAACATATACCGTTCTATATTCCTATCTGGTACAACCTTTTTAAAGGAGCATTCAGTGATTTGGTTGATTTGGAAAACCACCCAGTCCGCCCCGGTAAAAAAATGTGCACATGCACACGCTCTACTGTGGGGGGAAGTGCAACAGGCCAACAGCATGTGCATCAAGGCCCGCCCCCACTCGATCATGATTGGAGGAAGGCCCCTCTCATCATGATTGGATGACAGGGAGGAACTCCTTATATGGTCAGCACACTCTATAGTAGGGAGGATTATCCAAAAAGAAAAAAATAAGTGATATTGGGAATATACTGTAGGCATGCACATATTTTCAAAAATAGCTGATTTACAAGCGTTGTAGATTGCCTATTTCTGCCTCACGACACCAGTGTACAATACATTATAAGTTGGAAAAGAAAAAAGAAAATAGGGCTTAGGTGTTCTCAACAAAACAACAAAACAGTCTGCCAAACCAAATGTCATCAAAATTGTTCAATAAAAGTCAGGATTCATCTCAGTTTGCCTTTATTGAGATGCCGGTGATCAACTTTTATATAAACAAGGAGTGAAACAGTAAAATAGAAAAATAAAATTCACAATCAGCTCAATAACATAACATAAGCGTATACTAGGTAACTAGGCCTATAAGCATTCATTATTGTCCCAACATATAACATACCCCACACACAAGGCAAGCAATCAATCATAATACAATTCTCAGATGAAGCTTACAAAACATGACTCAAGTGAATTATACACAAGCAAAACTTACAGGAGATGGTTTCAAGCCCAAAACACAGAATGACAGTAGCCGTTTGGGTGTGTGTTTGCTCCTTGACTGCTGGAGAAAAAACTGACTGCTGCTGTACTGCACACCTGAAATGAGTGAACATCAATTGGCTGCACAGGCCACACATGAAATGAGTTCTCCTAATTACACATCACATAACACAAGTGCACACAATATGCCATAATAGAGCGTCGCAGCTCCGCCCCCTTTCATGATGACGCCAGGCCCAGGAAATGATTCCCAATGCATTTTTCCCATAGACATTTCAAAAATAATTTATTTAAAGACGGTTATGCCGCGGACAAAGCCAACTCGAGTCGTGACAACTCATGACAACCAAACAAATAATTACAAAGAAGAAAAACAACAAAAAAAGTGTTGTAACCTGCCGTTTATTTCTTCTTTCTAATTATTTGTTCGTCCCAAAAAATTGTGTTTGTTGTCATGATTTGTCACGACAAGAGTTGGCTTTGTCCGCTGCGTAAACGTCTTTAAATAAATACTTTGAGAGGAAAATTAACGGAGAATCATTTCCTGGGCCCTGGTAGGGGGCGGGACTGCGACGCTCTATTGTGGAGGAGCTTATGGTGATTTAACTAGGGTGCCCGAGCCGTCAACCTTCGGGGTCGCCACAGCAGCCAAATCCATATGGCCACCATTGACAACCTATATAAGGCAAAACTTTCTGAATTTCATTATGCTTTAAGTAGCACGTGGCGGGTCAAACTAGGGGGTTTTCATGATTCTGAATCCATTGCAAGCATTAATTTTACACGAACAATTCGCCGGCCATAGCCACTTGCCCAATAATGTGCCCAAATCTGATGACCTCGTCACATTTGTGATGCCGCACGGAAAGGAAAACTGCAGAAGCTGGGTTCAAAACAAAGAGGTGAAGTGAGTGATGTCAAAGCGGACCAGAGGTGTAAACGACACTTCCGCATAACCCTAACCCTGTATGACATAATTATGACAATTGGCCACAGGATTGCGAACCCAAATGAACCTCTCAATGCATCTCACTGGGGAGACAGAGTGAAAAAGTTAATGGACCACTTCAACCAATTCGCAGGATATTAATTTTCATCATTTGTCCTCACTAATGCTCGTTATAAGATTCATTCCACTATTTCTGTCTACTCACTATGTGTCTCGGAAGATGGCTAGCTGTGCACAGTGCACAGAACCATGCCTACCAGTAAGTAACCTCATCGGAAGGCAGGTTTGGTCATTTCAAGCGTGTTGTTATGTTGTATTCGTACAAGAACAATGGCTTCTGTTTCAGTATGCTACAAAAATAATGTAGTTTCTATTAGCTTGGAATCCCCGTCGATGATGTCTGAGACACAGAGCAAGTAGCAGGGGTGGAAAAGGTAGTGGTATACTCGCATGTTTTACTTAAGTAAAAGTATCAATACTCCAATGAAGAAATGGTATACTCTCTTACAAGTAAGGGGCAACTCACACGGTCGCAACAGATTGATGTATGCTTGTTGTCATAGGCGGCGGGTGGATTTTACCTTTGGGTAGGCTAGAATTGCGTGGGGGGGGGGGCAACTCTCGCGGCCGAGCGGAGCGAGGCCGCGCAAATTTATTTATTTATTTCCCCCAGATGGTCTAAAAATTAGTTACTTTGACCAATTTATTACCAATCTCGTACACCATTGCTCACGAAAGCAACACCCTTGACCCAATTATAGACACTGCATCTAGCTTTTAATTAAAGTTCCCCGGGCATTGTTTTGGGATATTTTGGCCGATATGGGTATTCTTAATTTTCGAGTCAGTGTGGAGATTACCCGGCGGTGTTGCTGCCCCTCCCGGCGCATGGCTCTTCACAGACGGCACAGAGACAGCAGCCACTCCGCTGAACGTGTCAGTGTTGCTGCAGTGGTGTGAACTGTGAACCGTGCGGTCACTGGTGGTGCTGCTGAGTGTTGACAGCCGAGCCGACTCGGACTCACAGCTTCTTCTTAGTTCTGAATTACTTTATCTTTGCCTTGAAAAAGACCGTAGGGCGTAGGCTATATCCATTTTGCGTTTTGCTGTTTTCCAAAACAAACCAGCGCGCGCTACTAGTCTGTTTGCTACAAAGCGACTGGAAGGAAGAGAAAAGAAAGGCTACCAAGAAAGAATAGAAAGGCTACCAAGTAGCCAATCATATGACCCAATCAGCGATCACCAGGGGGCAGCGACAACACACGCACACACAATAGCCTTCTATATAATGCTGCGCACATATATTATATATATTAAAAAAATACCCAGCAACATTTTTGGGAAGGCTAAGCCTTCCCTAGCCTTACACACCCGCCGCCTATGCTTGTTGTATGAGATGTATATAGCTGATGCAAGCTCGCAATGCATTTCCATGGTTTGACACAACATTTGTGTTGTATGAGGGGGAGGGGGGCAGTCGAAACACAGCCGAAAGCCATACAACAGCTTGTAGTCCAAAATGTTGTATCAAACCATGTGACTTCCATTAGAAATGCATTGGGGCGGCCATGACACTTACATCTTGCTTACATCTAGCATGCATCAATGTTGTATGCTAGATCAAAAGGTGAGAGTGAGGCCTAAAAGGCCTCACTCACACGGTCGCAACAGATTGATGTATGCTGGTTGTATACAAAGGGTGTGACACAGCTTGCCCCAATGCATTTCCAATGGGAGTCACATGGTTTGACACAACATTTGTGTTGTATGAGGGGGAGGGGGGCAGTCGAAACACAGCCAGATGTATGCTAGATTGAAAGTGCACTCACACCTTTCGATCTAGCATACAACATTGATGCATGCTTGTTGTATGAATGTTGTGAGTGTCATGGCCGCCCCAATGCATTTCCAATGGAAGTCACATGGTTTGGAGTCCACATTTTGGACTACAAGCTGTTGTATGGCTTTCGGCTGTGTTTCGACTGCCCCCCTTACTTGAGTAAAAGTACGAAAGTATTGGCATCGAAATGTACTTAAAGTAAAAGTACTCATGGTGCAGAATGTCCCATTTCTCAAAATTTCAAATGTAAAAAAACCTTTTGAAAAGTAGATCTGCTATTTTCAAATGCCTGAAATGTATGGGCTGAAGTGGGTAATCTACAAAGTATCACAGTTTTCATACATGTAGTGGAATAAAAGTACAATATTTGTCTCTGAGATGTAGCGGAGTAGAAGTAAAAAATATTGGAAATTGGAAATACTCAAGTAATGTACAAATACCTCAAAAGTGTACTTAAAGTACAGTACTTAAGTAAATGTTTACAACACTGACAAGTAGACAGAAATGGTGCCATCTTACGAGTATCAGAGCAGACCTGGTACAGGCTTTAGTTCCAACATACTATTGGTCCGACTGTCATTAGACCGACAACGACCACCTACCTCAAACCCTAACCTATAAAACCGCAAGCACGTCGGACCACAACGCATGTTCGGGAGCGACGGGTGATTTCCCCATGTCGGGATCTTTGGTGTGTCGGATCTGCGTGTGCGTGCACCCCAAAGCAGACGCAGGCCTCACTCAGACCTTTACTGCATTGCTGTATGCTTGTTGGATGAATGTTGTGTAGTGTCATGGCCGCCCCAATGCATTTCTAATGGTTTCCAATGGTTTGTAGTCCACATTTTGGACTACAAGCTGTTGTATGGCTTTCGGCTGTGTTTCGACTGCGCCCCTCCCCCTCATACAACACAAATGTTGTGTCAAACCATGTGACTCCCATTGGAAATGCATTGGGGCGGCCATGACACTACACAACATTCATCCAACAAGCATACAGCAATGTAGTAAAGGTCTGAGTGAGGCCCAATAACAGGTTTCCTTCACAACGAACGATGGCTGCTGGCTGACTGACCCCATTTCACTTCCCCACGGTCCCGTCCTGCTTAAGGGGAACTGAGTCTCCATGAGGCATGTACTTGTCTCAACCCACCACCCGAATGGAACCCATACGGTGTTTGGTGTATACATTCCCAGAGTTACAACTAACTGGATGAATCAATGCTGAGGATTTGACTCTTTAAAGTGCCTGAGCTTATCGCACCTCATCAGCGCCGAGGTCCTCATCACGCATGCGAGGCAAGCAGCGAGTCAGGCTTCCTATAATTGAGACCCCCGACAGGAAGGGGCCATGCATGCACCGTGGTGGTCTATACATAGCACAAAGAACCCATCTTGCAAGGTGGGTATCATCACCCGTCCAGTGCACCTCTGAACTCTGACCTCCCACCCCCCTCCCACACACACAGTCCTATCCTTCCCCCTGCCACCTTTCGATCCACCCTTACCCTCCCCTCACCTCCCCACCCCCACCCCGCTCTCAGCAGCGGGGCCTGGTCCATAACAGCGCAGCGATCCCTGCTGATAGGGTTTCACTCTCTCTGTGGCACAGACGAGGGCAGTCATCAAAAAAAACCTCAATATCCGTCCAATATCTCCAATAGAAAGACCTGCTTCTATACTTGTTGGTGTACGTACGGAGGAATCTTACAACTTTGCTGCCATCGTAAGACCTCGACGTCAGGGAATCTCCTCCAGGGACCTTGAGACATTTGTCTACCCTATACTCCCACTGCAAAAGGAAACCCACAGGATATTTTAGGTAAGACTGCAGCCAAAAGAAAGAGCAAAAACTGTGTGACAATGTTAACCCATTTTGACCTGAGATCAGATTCTAAAAATGTCTTCTACATCCTGACAGTTCTCTGAAAAAGCTATGTTTCTATGTCAGTCGTTCTTCAAAAATGGCAGACCTACAAGCTCGTAGCGCGCCACTCGGTGGCGCGCTATGAGCTTGTAGATCTGCTATTTTTCAATAGCTAAAGCATAACATAATGCTAACACCAAAAGTGGTTCCCGCCCCGAGAATGGGTTAATGACACTAGACATTTTGACAAACGATATTCTCTCTCACGTGGCAAGCAATCTAGGGTATGTTTCGTAGTCATTTCTGGATGGTTATTTGACTGACAAAGTGGGGTTTGTATCCGTATGCAGTTCATTGCAGTAAAGAACTTATCCAGTGACGCAGCTGTGAGTGGCACATCAATGGGGATCCATTTTCGTCACCGCTAAACCCCTTATCCCTAAACTTCTTTGCCTTTTTTTTTTACTATTTTGAAAAACATTTTTGAATAGTTCAACTAGCCAATCTACATTGACACGTTGTGAGCTTGTAGACTGGCCATTTTAACTATTCAAAAATGTTTAGCAAAATAGTAAAAAAAAAGACAAAGAAGTTTAGGGATAAGGGGTTTAGCGGTGACGAAAATGGAGCCCCAAGTTCTCTGTCCCACGTGGAAGCCTTTATGTTGCTGCATAAAGTAACCACTTAAACAGTTAAATCCCAATGTAAACAAGTCTTAGTGCTTTTCTGGTGTTTATACTCTGAGCAGACTTTGTATTGAACTGTACTTTCTCCTCGAACTGCACACATTCTGCAAACCGTTAATGCAAATTTCAATCAATCGTATATAGTGAACTACACCCGAGTTGGGTCTGTACTTGGGACCGTTTTCTCCCCCCCCCCTTCCACTGTCTATACCAAATCTCAAAAAACAATCTTTCTCCTCGATCAGCTGTTCTTGGCGAACGTCCCCCACCCCCCAGCAGAAAATGGATGCTGGTGTTCAAGTGGTTTTTAATGGCTGATAGAATCACTCACAGGCACCCGACCTGTCCTCAGAGGTGTCACTCTTGTCTTCTTGTTCCTTCATGCGTTGGACTGCAAGCATGTTCCAGGAGATTAGCGCTCGCTGAAACTCCATCCGCCCGCCGCGGACACTATTAGAGGCACGCGGTTTGGTATATCTGCTGCATTTGCACCTTCAACACTAAACCAGAGAAGGAACACATCGTAACCACCACTTAAACCTAAGTCTTAAGAGAACAGGCCTTGAGTTACAACAACTGCACTTTGACCGATTGTTGACCGGCTTGTTTTCCGTCTATACACCAAAAGTCTTACGACGCCACAAATAGCCGACATTAAGCTCATAATGCGTGGTGAATGTCCCCCCCACCCCCTCAGACTTCTATGGATGCTGGAGTTCAAATGCGACCAAACATGAAGCAGTGTTGTGCTTTTTCCCCCCAGCTGTTGCTCCGTATTCCGTCTGTGTTTTCATAATGCAGCGGTATATGTTTGGGAATGTGCGCTAGGTGATTTTTTTCTTTTGGTATGTATAGGCCTGTACTTCACGGTGGATGGGTGGATGGTTGGGTCAATGGATGGATGGATGGACATGGGTGCCTGGACGGGTCAGTGTGTGCTCTGGGGAATGTGCTGACTAAGGGGGTCTTCCCTCTCAGCTGTCCACCGGGAGATTTATCTGGAGCTAAAACAGGCAGAACCTTGGGCGACAGGAGCGCCTCTCTGCCCCGCGGAGGACGTAACAAGAGCCGCACCGGCAGCAGCAGCTAGTGTATATTTGCATGTATATATCTGTGTGTTATGAGAATGTGAACTTCCGAGTGATTTAAGGGTGCATGCATTTCAGTGTGTGTTCTGCCGTGTGTATGCGCGTGTGCGTGCGTGCGTGCGTGCGTGCGCTGTGACAGTCTGTACCATATAGAACATGGCACACGTAAAAATAGCTCCCTCACTAGGATGGATTCCCAGGCCTAGGCGAATGAGCTTCAATTACAGCGGATGAAAAGCAATTACATTAACCGTCTCCCTACGGATGGAGGCCCCCGAGCTCGTTCTTCTTTTGTGTTTGCACTCACCTACAGCCTTACTTAATAGCTTTCGACCGGCGTAGCGTAGGTAGGCAGCGACACACCACCAGCCAGCCGCTGCAGTGCCACTAGTGTTTTGCGAGGAAAAATATAGGCTATGAAACTATATGAAAACAAGCCCAAGAAGAAGCGACTACTAGGCCACATGAGCACTTTTAAACCTAATATGCATCGGCTATTTTACAATAGCAGATCTACATGCTCAGTTGCTCACCATGCGTCGCAATGTGACAACATTGTGAGCTTGTAGATCTGCTATTTTCAAAAGAAAATCTCTGGAAAACCCGTCCCGAATATAAGACGACTCTGATTATAAGACGACCCCCATTTTTTCAAGAATAATTTGTAAACGACCCTGTTTTTTAGGATATTTCCATTTGAAATAGGGCATATATTTTTTTTAAACATTTTAACAGCACAAATCTGGTATGAGGGTCCCTGCATGGTGTTAGAGTGGGAGGTTGGTGAACAAATACATATTAATGTGGGGGTCCTTGACATGAAGATGGTTGAGAACCACTGGTTTAAACAACATTAGGATGGAAGCCAAAATAAGAAAGTACACTAGAAACAAGTAAAACAAAAAAAAAAACACAACCTTACCAATATTTACAAGCGACTTGACAGAAAAACAAGCCCAAAGTTGTTTATAATAAGCAGACATGGCAACAGTGCGCTGTGCTATAGCATGTAGTCATTTCAGTAGTGGAAAGTAACATGTATTCAAGTACTGTACTGTAAAAACCTGTGTTATTTTCAATACTTCTACTCCACTACATCTCAGACGCAATTATTATCCATTTTACTCCATTACAATTATTTGAAAACTTTATGTTGCTATAGTTACATTGACCACTTTATACTACTATTCTACACATAGTAAGTACTTTCTACTTCTGGTACGTTTGCATGCAATACTTTTGTACTTTTACTGAAGTATATAGCCTAAATTCTGAACACTTTTACTTGTAAATGTGCTGACTAAGCGATTCTACATTGCTGTATTGATACTTAAAGGGATAGTTCAGATTTGTTGAACTTAAGTTGTATGAAATACTTGCCATTAATATAGTGGTTGCAACTGTATTAATTGATTGCCCGAGTCCCATGGTGGGAGTTCTGGCAATCAATTAATACAGTTGCAACCACTATATTAATGGCAAGTATTTCATACAACTTAAGTTCAAAAAATCTGAACTATCCCTTTAAATAAAAGCAAAGTGAGTATAGGCCGCTACTTTTTCCACCTCTGCATGTATAGTAGTCACGACAAGACAAGAGCTGTCGGCGGGGGTCAAACTCGTCACAGTGGGGGGGTCACAGCTTGCACAAGCTGGAGCTGGCTCAGCAAACCGCGCTTAACTGCATTAGCTGTTCCCGAGAGGTCGTAATTGAACTTGTTTGGAGTGTGAAAACTCATTTAAAAACTTCAACATAAACAAACATATCGTCTGTAGGGGTGACTTTTTGCTGTCGTCCCGAAATACACCCTTGTTGTGTTGCTGTTGTTGTGTCGAGTTTCTTTCTCCAGTTCTTGTTACGGAATGAAACCCTGAACTGCCAGTTGTTGGACTGTGTGTGTTCTGTGTGTGACAGTTGTGGCCAAAACGGGCCCCGGGGAATTCAGTCTTTGCATTTTGTTTAAATAGCTTTCGGGGTAGCAAATAGCTGTGGCTTGTTGGAGTTATGTCAAATAAATTGGACAGGTTGGAAAATTTGACACTTGTTTCAATGGTTACACTATTCATGTGCGTGAAGTCAATAGCTATAGTCAATGTTTTGTGTGCGTGCGTGCCTCAAGCTATGCAGGCGTGTGATGTGCAATTGCAAAAGTTGAAAAATGTACAATGATGTCGCTCATAAATTCAACAAATGTGGAGGTTTGAAAAACTTCGTTCCATATTCTTCTGGGGGGGGACGGGGGGGATGAGACGACGACATTAGCCAAAAATTGCAGATGATCTACAAGCTCACAATGCAAAGCGTTGCAAGGGGCTATGAGCTTGTAGATTGGTATTCAAAATTTTTGGCCAAGGTACAGGGTCCAAGTACAGAGCCAACCAGTTAACACTCCCATCGCCCAGAACGAAGTACTTTGAAAACGTTCATAACTCACGATCTAAATCATCCCGTCTTTTTATGAAAAAAGATCCTGTGTTAGACGGCGCTCCGCGGTCCAGTCGCTAGTCTCGATAGATTTATTCTATCAGATTGTCAAACTCCCAGCGAGTTGTGTGAGCTTGTAGATCTGCTATTTTCAACAGTGATGCTGGGGTTTAATTAAGTGGTTAACCCACTCGGGGCGGGAACGGGGAACCCCTCTTGGTGTTTTAAGCATTATGTTATACTTTAGCCATTGAAAAACAGCAGATATGCAAGCTCATAGCGCGGCACAGAGTGCCGTGCTACGAGCTTGTAGGTCTGCTATTTTTGGAAAATCGTGAAAATGTGCTTCAAATCATTGAATATATATTCTTTCAGAGTGAAAGTTTTTAACTCAAATCTGTTCCCTGGAACAACATATATTTCAGATGGGCCAATTGCATATAATTCTAGGGGTCCTTGACATGAAATATTGAGCATGCACCACTGATACAGAAACTGATTCAGAAAACTGTCATGATTTAGAAGACATTTTTTAAATTTCGACGTCAGGCCTCACTGCACCACTGACCCATGGTTCAAGTCCGGGCAGCAGTGCAGTAGTCCTGGTTGCTACACTAGAGACTCCTCCTGCTGGTTTCCCAGGGCATTTCTTCAGCATTCAACTGGTTCTGAAGTTAAAACGTTTTCATGTCAAGGACTCTCCAATGAATTTGATATTTGGCCGTGGGTAGAAAAAGTGAGACAGAGACTTTGAGTTACAATATGGGGCAAACACTCGCCCCAAAACATGATTTACGATTCTGGTCCTATATCGGCCCGTAACTCGAACAACACTGAGTCGGCTTAAGTGAATTCAAGTCATGGTGACTCACTCACTTTATCTTCGCTCGACAGTGCCGAGCGAAGCTAAATGTATTGCTTATGTGTATTGCTCAAACGTGTAAACCAAATGTTGAACTGGAATTCTCGTGTGCATATGGCTCTGACGTAAACTAGAATTCAATGTTGCATATCTAATCTGATTCAATGTCTTTAACGTTGAAATGCATTCAAGTTGTATATTTCAAGTTAATCTCATTAAACTGTCTTGATATGTGCCTGTTCTTATACCCGTGCCCGTGTTTTTTTTTTGTGCTAACGTTCCGTGATTTCGCTTAGCATGCTGCTTCGACAAAACTCTGATAATATCTCCCAGAGCGGAGCTTTTAACGCCAAGTTTAAACCCATTTTGGGCGGGAACCCCTTTTGGTGTTTCAGCATTATGTAATGCTTTAGCTATTGAAAAATAGCAGATCTACAAGCTCATAGCGCGGCACCGAGTGCCGCGCTATGAGCTTGTAGGTCTGCTATTTTTGAAGAATCGTGAAAACTAAATTTCATTTGTTGCAATAAATGGTTCATCTAACTTTGACGTGAGTGTTTTCCTGTCTAAACAATGTGCTCTGTTGTGGTGTTCTTCTGTCCCACAGGCTTGTGGCCATGCCTCAGAACAATGCTGTCACGCCGAGCAAGAGGAAGAAGGCCAACAAGATCATCACTGACCTCTCCAAGGTCACCCAGGATGGTAGGACCCTTGCACACATGCATGCACTATAGGGCATTCATTCACTTCTAGTCATTTTTACTAGTTGACTAGTTGCCTAGTTTACTAGTCGACTAGTTGTTTAACTACCCATTACGTAAAAAAAAGAAAAAACAAATTCTTTTTTGGAAATAAATATTTGTACATTTAAAAACTGTGTACATTGGTGACTATATTGGTGACTAGTTGACTTGAGGCCTACACAATCGGGAAAATTAAAAAAAAAAAATCTTATCAACTAGTCAACTAGTACCAACAAGGTCGACTAGTGGATTTACTAGTCGACTAGTCGACTAGTTGCTTAATGCCCTAGCATACACGCATGCATGCACTGTACTTATTGGCATTGTCGGGCTAAAACGTATCTACATCATTGTTTTGTTTTTTGTAAATGAATGCCCTATACTTTGACATACTACAGCATCACACAAAAGTATAGCTAAAATAGCTGATCTGCATTGTGAGCTTGTAGTTTGGCAATTTTCTTTACATTTGTTTTGGTTACTACTGGAGGGGTGAAGAATTAATTGAAAGTGAAAGTGGTCAAGTGTGTCTGTGAGTTTTATGAATATAAAATTAAAAAATAAAGAGCTTGTGAGTAAAAACATGAATTGAATTGGAACACAGGTTTTTTTTTCTATTTCTATTTTCTATTTCTATTTTTATTTATGTATCAGTTTTTGGACATATAGGTTTCTATAACAGACACTAGACAGTGACAATATAATACATTCCACATAAAAGAAGAATTGCAGGTCCCCTGTCTCCACTGTGTGACTTTACAGTCAAAAACATTACAGTCTTTAGTGCCTTCATGCTATCTTCACAACGTGTGCAATCATTGTTTAACACACACGCACACACACACACACACACACACACAGGCATTCATTACATGCATGCACGTGCCCTTGGCCCGTGACTCGCATGCTGACTCCTTCCCCAAGCAGTAACTAAATATTTAACGTTGCAACATGTGGCATCTTCTCTGGACTCATAACCAGGAGGCTGCCAGCAGCCACAAATCTGTCACCGGGAACATGGTAACTAAATAGCAGCCGCTTGGGCTTGGGGGGGTCTGATCTGTTCACACTGTATTAGTGTGCAGTGTTGTACAACGCACTCAACTTCACTACTTCAAAGTATACAGATACTCCAGGTCAAATATTACTCAACTTACAAGCAATTAGGCCTGACGTCGAAATAAAAAAAAAAGTCTTCTGAAAGAATATATATTCAAAGATTTGTGCCGCATTTTCACGTTTTTTCAAAAAATAGCAGACCTACAAGCTCATAGCGCGCCACTCGGTGGCGCGCTATGAGCTTGTAGATCTGCTATTTTTCAATAGCTAAAGTATAACATAATGCTTAGTTAAAACACCAAAAGGGGTTCGCGTTCAGAATGGGTTAAAAAGGTATTCCAAAGTACATGCTTTTTCATATACTTAGAGGTATAGGTTATAGTGAGTTTCTTATAGGTTAAAATACGTGTTAAATAGGCTATCTCTATATTATGATAGCAGGCATTGCCGTAGACTAGAGAGTTTGTTCAGTAACAGAAGTCTCTCCATGTCTCTCCAGGTCTTAATTAAGTATTACAAAACAGAATGCATTTGCAGGTCAGGATTAGCCTCGGAAACCCAGACTTTTTTTTTCTCCCTGGAGAAAAAAAACGTCTGGGTTTCCGAGTCCACTTCAATTCGGCATAGAGTGGCACAAACATCTCTCACTCTCTGCTGATTTCTGATCGTCTGCACCTTTGTTAAATTGACACACACACGCACACATGTACACGCACACACTCCTCTCTCTCTCTGTCGCTCTAAGTAATTAGTCTCATGTCGCGCAGCTGCGCATAGTTTCTCCCGGCGGATCCTGCCGGGAGAAACTGCCTATGCCATAAAAGCTGCCTATGCCATAAAAAGCATAGGTGAGTTCCAGGCCAGGTCAGGATTAGCCTGGCCCCAGCCCTGAATCGCTACCATAAAAAAAAAGATCTCCTGGTGATTCAGGTCTGGTGACTCTGCCTACGGCGGCGTCAGTCTTGATCGAAAATCTGATCCCAGCAGCTGATTGGCCATCAGCCCCATCACTCGACAGCGCAAACAACAAACATGGCTGCCCCCCACTGCGGTGACTCGAGACCGTATCAATCTGGCCGTTACATCGACCTATGATAAATAGTTTCTTTACAGAAACGACAGGTTTTATAAACATCGTCATCCGACATATTGTACCGCTTTTGTTTACATGCTAGTAGCGCTCGTTGACTGTGCTTGTTTGGTTAGCAACCGGGTTAGCCATAGCCACATGATTGACAACAATGTCATCTGCTTTCCTACTATTCTGATTGGTTCATTGGTATGATCCAATCGCAGGAAGACTGCCACTTTGACAACGCCCATTCCATAAACTGCTGCCGTGGGGAGGGCTTTCAGTCTGAATAATGAAGTGAAAAGAAATGAAAATTGTGTCAGGCTAGGTCAGGATACCAATTTCATCGAATCAGGATATAGAATTACACTATACAAATGTGTGCTCTCCCCTGATTGGCTGACATTTTGTCACCTACTGTATACCTGAAAATGTCTACAAGCTCAAGCTCATGCACCTATGAGCTTGTAGATCTGCTATTTTTGAAAAATCGTGAAAATGCGGCACAAATCTTTGAATGTATATTCTTTCAGAGCGAATGCTTTTAACTCAAATCTTTGCTTCTGAGGGGTTCCTGGAACAACATATACTTTCAGATGGGGGTCGGCGGAAATATTGAGCACCACTGATACAGAAACATTTCAGAAAAGTGTCAGGATTTAGAAGATATTTTTTAAATTTCGACGTCAGGCCTAAATAAAATGGGTTAGAGAGCTGGAGAGACAGGGAGACTCCTGTCACTGAGCAACGCCAAACGCTCTATAGCAATGATTACTATGAGAATATATAGTTCTTTATCCTTTTAGAATGCTACATTTGTTTTCAACCAAAAATATATCACTTATACCCAACCTTTCAGTAAGTTACAAAGTACATTTGTTTTTCTGAACTCAAACAGAGTCAAAATACCAGACCTACAAGCTCACAAATGTTTATTATATAGCCCGCTGACATGTGTCGCTATCCATGGTCCTAAAATGGCCACCTCTGTCTGTCTGTCTGTCTGTCTGTCTGTCTGTCTGTCTGTCTGTCTGTCTGTCTGTCTGTCTGTCTGTCTGTCTGTCTGTCTGTCTGTCTGTCCCACACACCCCACATAACATTGAATTGCTTATTTCCGTTGCCTCAGGCAGGAATAGGGTGTAGTATGTAAGCTATAGCACATCAAAAAATACAATAAAATAAACACATAATATGAAAGATATAATGTAACTTGGACAAATGCCATGTAATCTTATATAAACAATGATGCGTTTTTAACTGCAGAGTCCTAAACTGAACTGTATGTCAGTTGAACTGTTTTCAAAAAGTGCTTTGGACTGAAGTGTTCTCTTGGGCTGTACGCTTATAAGACTCTCCCTCCTCATTATTTAGTTCTCTTCTGTACTCTTCAGAGTTTGCATTTGAGTTATTGTTCTTGTTATACCGGTATATCTTCCTAACAAGTATGTGACGTCCTGTTCACTTTCCATTGGTGTTGAAAAACCCAAGGTTACAGCAGGTCGAGGAGAACCACAACAAAGTCTTATTTCAATCGTGGTCCTCTTACACAAGCAGATCGTGGATGGAGCCCGCACACCGCGTATTCTACGTCCGCTCCTCTTACACAAGCAGATAGTGGATGGAGCCCGGCCCGCACACCGCGTATTCTATGTCCGCTCCTCTTACACAAGCAGATAGTGGATGGAGCCTGGCCCGCACACCGCGTATTCTACGTCCGCTCCTCTTACACCAGCCACAATGAACACGTTGAAAACACTTTACAATACAAAATAAATGACAATAACCATATTGACAACCCAAAGAACTACCTACCGGTATTCCACAATTTACAATTTAGGCATTTAGAAGACACTCTTAATCCAGAGCGATTTACAGTAAGCAGTACTGGACAATGAACCCTTTCTAATATTATAGCCAAGCTTTTGTCTGCTGTCAGTCAGCCAGTCAGCCAGCCAGCCAGCCAGCCAGCCAGCCAGCCAGCCAGTCAGTCAGTCAGTCAGTCAGCCAGCCAGCCAGCCAGCCAGCCAGCCAGTCAGTCAGTCAGCCAGCCAGCCAGCCAGCCAGCCAGCCAGCCAGCCAGTCAGTCAGTCAGTCAGTCAGTCAGCCAGCCAGCCAGCCAGCCAGTCAGTCAGTCAGTCAGTCAGTCAGTCAGTCAGTCAGTCAGTCAGTCTGCTGGTTATGTCAGTGTGTGTGGGGGACGGGTTAGTCCCAGTCAGTGTGTGTGTGTCATAGGCAGACCTGTATCCCGAGAGAAGACAGACTAAGCACCCACTGCACACAAAATGAAGTGGAAACCGAGCTACACTTCCTAACCATCTGTCCATTGTACCAAGACATCAGAGACACATACTTCCCACAGATTACAACCACACACAGAGATTTTGAAAACATGACCAATGACAAAAAACTCCCATATCTGCTGGGCGAAGTACAACAATGTGCAAACACAGCAGCAAGATTTGTGAGTTGCTGTGATAGGAGAAGGATATCAAACGGAACACAACCACCCTAAAGACTAATCATTGTGTATATTCCTGCACTATACCTGCATCCAGTGATCTTGGTACAATATAGAAATTGATCTATTGAAGATTCTGACGTTCAAATGTACATATTTTTTGTTTTGATTTGATGTATTGTGCTTTCTGCTTTGGCAATGTAAACGTATGTTTTCTCATGCCAATAAAGCCAATTGAATTGAATTGAATTGAATTGAATTGAATTGAATTGAATTGAATTGAATTGAATTGAATTGAATTGAATTGAATTGAATTGAATTGTGTGGGGGACGGGTTAGTCCCAGTCAGTGTGTGTGTGTGGGGGACGGGTTAGTCCCAGTCAGTGTGTGTGTGTGGGGGACGGGTTAGTCCCAGTCAGCAGGATGGCTCTGCGTTCACATTCCTCTCTGACTCAATACTCTAATCAATATCCCCACGGGACACTTCACTTACCACCAGCACCATGATTATTCCACGCACGCACGCACGCACGCACGCACGCACGCACGCACGCACGCACGCACGCACGCACGCACTTTCTCTCTCTCTCTCTCTCTCTCTCTCTACTCCCACCCCCTCTCTCATATCTCTGCCTCATCGCCATCTCCTGCTTTTTATCACTTTTTGCACGTGCACACGCGCACACGCACACACACACACACACACACACACACACACACACACACACACACACACACTTCTCTCTCTCTCTCTAGCAGGGTAGTGATATATGAGCGGTTGCTAACAGCTCTCAGCCCAGCATCGCATGCATGCCAGCCCCCTGCTCACTCTAATGTGCACGCCTGGCCTCCACGTGCCACGTGCACGCTCGGACGTGTGCGCATGTACTGTACGCATGCAACGGTGCACATGTAGGTATGTTCAAGCGCGCACGCATCTGCGTGCGTGCGTGCGTGCGTGGTCGTGTGTAGTTATGCGCATGCAATGCATGCATGTTCATGTGTGTACTTTTTATATACTTGTGAGGGACCAAATGTCCCAACAAGTGTATAGTGGTAGGCTATTTAACAAATGGATTGTGGGGACCATTTTGTCCTTGGTTCTCACAAGAGAAATGGTTGTTTCCTGGTTCAATATGGTTTGTTATTTTATTATTTTATTATTATTTTATAGACATTTAGAGGTTAGTTTTAGGGGCTTATAGGGTTGGCGTTGTTAATATGTCTGACTATATGTCACTGTGTGCTGATGTCGTGCACCGCTGCGACGTGCTGTTAGCTGACAGATATGCTACTTTTCAGTTTTAGGCTTTTATGATTAAAAATAAAACAAAAAGTATACGACATCGTCGTCGCCGGCCCAAAAATGTTGATGTCCTCACAAGTATAGCAACACAAACGCGTGTGTGTGTGTGTGTGTGTGTGTGTGTGTGTGTGTGTGTGTGTGTGTGTGTGTGTGTGTGTGTGTGTGTGTGTGTGTGTGTGTGTGTGTGTGTGTGAGAGAGAGAGAGAGTTTATGGCTGCGCTCCAGGTGTTATGAGTGATATCAGAGTGCGCGTGGGAGATGAGAGGAGTGTTTTATGGTCAGCTCTGGAGCCATAAAACTGGCAGATCTCTCCATCACCCCGGGAAAAAGAGAGAGAGAGAGAGAGAGAGAGAGAGAGAGAGTGTGTGTGGGGGAGATGGAGGGGAGTGAGGGGAGGAGGGGACGAGTAGAGGGCCTGGGCTGGTTCTACGCTATGCCAGAGGTGGCCAAGGAGGATTTCCCTCTGTAAATGGTGGCCCGCGCTCCGGCCATCCCAAATGGCTTCCCTCCCTCGCTGTCGTTACGTTTTGGCCCATGCAGTACCGGCCTGGAACCTCCCTCCCTGTCCACCAGAGGGTGCAGGAAACGCCAAAAGCAACAGCATCGTTGCTCAACTGTGCACACTTCTATATAGGTGGCCCTTTGTCAGTCCAATACTCGTCGTACGATGGCTTTGCACCCATGTTCATCGTTATCAAAATAGTAAAGAAGAATTAATTTCTTAACATTTATGTTATATCGAGTCAGTCATTCAACATTCATCATTCAAATCTTTTTTTTTTTTTTTTTTTTGCCAAAGTTGGGGGCCCACTTATTTAGAATACACTCACAGTTTGAAAACCCACTTCTTTCTTTCTTTCTTTCTTTCTTTCTTTCTTTCTTTCTTTCTTTCTTTCTTTCTTTCTTTCTTTCTTTCTTTCGATGTATTCAGGGACGCCCGTCTCCCATTGAGTAGCAAGCTCTCTTTTTCAAGGACGCCCTGATCACAACAACATAGAAAACACAACACATTCAACCCTGTTATTTTAAATGCTCTATAAATAACGTCGGATTGGATTGGATCCTCAACCTGTCATGATTGTGTGTGAGTGCATTACTTATAGGACCTGAATGGAAACAAGCAGGGACGTGCAGAGAGTGTTAGAGAGGCAGGGGCTGAAATCCCGTAAGAGGGCACTTTTGGACAAAAATAGCTCAAATAGCAGATCTACACGCTCACAACGCGTCGCAGCGCGACGCGTTGTGAGCGTGTAGATCTGCTATTCAGATCAGCTATTTTCAGGGCGCAACCCAGCACTCTTTAGCTAGTGGAGACATGGAGACATGTGTAACGACATGGATTTCTAAACACATTTTTCAACGCAAAATACTGTGTTCAAGTTCAGGAGACTTCAGGGGAAAAAAAGCAATTCTCCTGAATGCCGCCTTCCAGTATGGCATGGAAAGGAAAGGAGTGGCATTTGCATTTCTTTCACCATGTAGTAAAAAGTAAACGCTGCATTTGTGGCAGACCACAAGGTCTTCTTCTTCGGTGTAATCCCTCTCGACCAATTGCTCGACCGTGTACACCTTCTGCTGTTTTGCATTTTTATACTGTCTAATAAAACATTCAATCAAATCAATCAAAGGTTAACCCATTTTGGGCGGGAACCCCTTTTGGTGTTAGCAGATCTACAAGCTCGTAGCGCGCCACCGAGTGGCGCGCTACGAGCTTGTAGGTCTGCTATTTTTGAAAAATCGAAGAACGACTGACATAGAAACATAGATTTTTCAGAAAACAGGATGTAGAAGACATTTTTAGAATCTGATCTTAACTAACGCTGCTCTCTCTCCCATACCCCCCCCCCCCCCCCCCCTCCCCCCAGACGATGAGTCGGACCCCGAGGCCTCTGAGTTCGACCTCGGCACTAAGATCAAGACCCCCAAGGACGTGATGCTGGAGGAGCTGTCTCTGCTCAACAACCGAGGCTCCAAGATGTTCAGGATGAGGCAAGTGAGGGTGGAGAGGTTCATCGTCACCGACCAGAACATGGTGAGAACTGAGATACATTATGGATGGATGGATGGATGGATGGATGGGTGGGTGGGTGGGTGGATGGATGGATGGATGGGTGGATGGGTGGGTGGGTGGGTGGGTGGATGGATGGATGGATGGGTGGATGGGTGGATGGATGGATGGATGGATGGATGGATGGATGGATGGATGGATGGATGGATGGGTGGGTGGATGGGTGGATGGATGGATGGATGGATGGATGGATGGATGGATGGGTGGGTGGGTGGATGGATGGATGGGTGGATGGATAGATGGGTAGATAGATAGATCGATTTGTCATTGGACGATGCAAAAACGCTTATCCACGCCTTTGTTTTTTCTCGGCTTGATTACTGCAATGCACTTTTTTCTGGACTGACAAAGAAAACAATTGACAGATTACAACTTGTCCAAAATGCGGCAGCCAGAGTTTTAACTAAAACTAAGAGAACATAATTTACTCCAGTTTTAGCTTCACTGCATTGGCTTCCGGTTGTTTTTAGGATTGATTTTTAAATTATTTTACTTGTTTATAAAGCTCTCAATGGTCTCGCACCTTCCTACCTACATGACTGCCTGCCTAAATATGTCCCAAACCGCCCTCTCAGGTCTTCCACTGCAGGCCTGCTCGCTGTGCCTAAAATTATTATTATTATTACAAGCTCACAACGGTTTGCTATTTTTCTCAACTATTTGAATCTCTCCCCAGCATGCACAGAAATCCCTAAAAAACTAAAATCCTTTTCAAAACCTAAAAACTAATATAAATTATTAACATAACATACATAAATAAATAAAAAATCCAAATTGAAAACAAAAAGTTGAAACAAAATGGGCAGATCAGCCATCAGGATCTGCAAAGTGAGGACACGTCTTAAAGGGGCTATTTAGAGAGAGAGAGAGAGTGTGCTGATCACATGTTCTTCTCTTATCTCCTCCAGCAGAACCTGCAGAATTTCCTGTGTCCAATGTGTCCACCGACCCCTCTCCCTAAACCTGACATGTCTAAACCACCGGGTGGGTATCTCTATCTATCTATCTATCTATCTATCTATCTATCTATCTATCTATCTATCTATCTATCTATCTATCTATCTATCTATCTATCTATCTATAACTTTAAATCTGTCTCTGAAGCTCTAAACCTTGCAAATAACAATGTTCACACTCTTTGGTCTTTGACTCTTCACATTATATCTCCTCTCCTCTCCACCCACAGTCGTGGAGGAAAAAGTCGACATGGAGGCGGTAAAGCAGGAGAGGAGGAAGAAGTACGTGCGCACCTACGTGTCGCCATGGGAACGGGCCATGAAGGGCAACGAGGAGCTGACGGCCACCATGAGGGCAACAATGCCGGGTCCCATTCACTGTCACCCAGACCTGCCTCTATACAAGAGCTTCAACAGGTATAGGGTCCCATTCACTGTCACCCAGACCTGCCTCTATACAAGAGCTTCAACAGGTATAGGGTCCCATTCACTGTCACCCAGACCTGCCTCTATACAAGAGCTTCAATAGGGTCCCATTCACTGTCACCCAGACCTGCCTCTATACAAGAGCTTCAACAGGTATAGGGTCCCATTCACTGTCACCCAGACCTGCCTCTATACAAGAGCTTCAATAGGGTCCCATTCACTGTCACCCAGACCTGCCTCTATACAAGAGCTTCAACAGGTATAGGGTCCCATTCACTGTCACCCAGACCTGCCTCTATACAAGAGCTTCAATAGGGTCCCATTCACTGTCACCCAGACCTGCCTCTATACAAGAGCTTCAACAGGTATAGGGTCCCATTCACTGTCACCCAGACCTGCCTCTATACAAGAGCTTCAACAGGTATAGGGTCCCATTCACTGTCACCCAGACCTGCCTCTATACAGGAGCTTCAATAGGTATAGGGTCCCATTCACTGTCACCCAGACCTGCCTCTATACAAGAGCTTCAACAGGTATAGGGTCCCATTCACTGTCACCCAGACCTGCCTCTATACAGGAGCTTCAATAGGTATAGGGTCCCATTCACTGTCACCCAGACCTGCCTCTATACAGGAGCTTCAACAGGTATAGGGTCCCATTCACTGTCACCCAGACCTGCCTCTATACAAGAGCTTCAACAGGTATAGGGTCCCATTCACTGTCACCCAGACCTGCCTCTATACAGGAGCTTCAACAGGTATAGGGTCCCATTCACTGTCACCCAGACCTGCCTCTATACAGGAGCTTCAACAGGTATAGGGTCCCATTCACTGTCACCCAGACCTGCCTCTATACAAGAGCTTCAACAGGTATAGGGTCCCATTCACTGTCACCCAGACCTGCCTCTATACAAGAGCTTCAATAGGTATAGGGTCCCATTCACTGTCACCCAGACCTGCCTCTATACAAGAGCTTCAACAGGTATAGGGTCCCATTCACTGTCACCCAGACCACAGGGAGGGATACAGAACGTGACATATTGTACACACAGTGACACACAGAGTAATAATAATAATAATACAACTTTATTTGTATAGCACCTTTCATGACATGAAATGCAGCTCAAAGTGCTTTACACAAAAAAAATAAAAGAAAGGCAGGGCATAAACAATACAGTGAGGACATGAATAACATTTTTTAAAAAGACAAATAAATCAATTAAAAGCAAGGGTGTAGAAGTGGGTCTTGAGCTGAGCTTTAAAAATGTCTACAGAGGCTGCCTGTCGAAGGTACAGTGGGAGTTTGTTCCACGCCGTCGGCCCGTAGAAGCAAAAAGCTGCTTCCCCGTATTTTGGGTGGCACTGAAGAGTGTCCCCTTCAGTGCCACCCACATCTATTCTCCATAATTCAGACCGCGGCCATCTTACCATATAAGTTAATGGCAAGGTGCTACCTATAGGTGCAACTTCCATTGGCAGCCCATTCATCCAAACAGAAAAGTCCTATCTAATTGTATTAAACAATGTCAAACTCACCAACATTGCAGCTGTACGGAAAGCTTGAATTATTCTCTTTCTATCCTCAAAGTGTTTGTTTCATAAAAATCCACTGTATACATGTTATGAGCTACTTTGTGTCTTTGCAGATGATTATTTTTCTAAGTGCTGGAGTTTGGAAGTACTCGTTAGATATCATTCAACTGACCTGTGTACCACCTGTTTTTAATTAGCACATAATGCAAGAGGCAGCAGGACATTGCTTTACTGAAAACGAGTGCTTCCAAACTATGATGGAAACATGGCCGCGGTCTGCAAATGGTCCATTGTAGAGCTTCACCTGACGTCACACACAGTGACGTCCATGAGGGCTGAGCAATTAACAATTAAACAATGGAAACAACGCCCCCTGGCAAACCATTTGTATACACTGCTGGTATTCAATCAATCAAAATCAATCAAATAACTAATAACCGTAGGTTAATCGAATTATTGAGAAGCAAGGTTTATATATTTTTTACACGCACTTCACCACTTTTCAACCTATCTTCATATAATTGGTCCTCACTAATGTTCATGAGAAAATGCCACAATTATTTTCTACTCGTCTCATAGGAGGACTGTGGGCAGTTCAGAAATCTAAATCCGTCCACCAGTGACATCATCGATGGGGAATCCAAGCTAATAGAAACGGCAGGCTTTCTATTCCTGAAAAGTTGCAATGCGAAAAAATGTGGAAGCCATCGTTCTCACGATAATAACAAAATCTTAATATATTTTTTAAACAAATCTTGTTAAAAAATATCTGCCTAACGATGTCACTGGTGGACGTGTTTCAGACTGGTTTCTGAACTGCCCACAGCCCTCCTATGAGACAGACTGGTTTCTGAACTGCCCACAGCCCTCCTATGAGACACAGACGGGTTTCTGAACTGCCCACAGCCCTCCTATGAAACACAGACTGGTTTCTGAACTGCCCACAGCCCTCCTATGAGACACAGACTGGTTTCTGAACTGCCCACAGCCACACAGACTGGTTTCTGAACTGCCCACAGCCCTCCTATGAGACACATACTGGTTTCTAAACTGCCCACAGCCCTCCCATGAGACACATACTGGTTTCTGCCCACAGCCTATGAGACACAGACTGGTTTATGAACTGCCCACAGCCTATGAGACACAGACTGGTTTATGAACTGCCCACAGCCCTCCCATGAGACACAGACATGGTAGTATTTTATCATGATCATTAGTGAGGAGTCGGACCAATTATTGAAGATAGGTTGAAAAGTGGTGAAGTGGTCCTTTAACCCTGCCAAGACCCACCGTTGCAACATTACAACCATTTATATTTTTAATTAATTAATTAATTAATTAATTAATATTTATTTTTTTCTGTTCCTTTTTTCACCTAAACATCATCATTGATGTTCATTGTTCATAGTCTTGCAATGCCCATTGGTCATGATATTTGCATATTAATACACCCCACTTAAACCTGTATTATACTTAAGTTGTACAACTTGAAGTCAATAATAGCCCTACACCTACACAGTGCCACAGTAATTGAACACTGAAAGTGTAAAAATAGACCCTCGGTCCATTTTTACATCGCCACGCATTGCAAGCTGGTATAGGTCAGTCCCAGACCCTTGCCCTGTCCAAAGAAACAAAACCTGAGACTAAATTTAACCTCCAAACCACTACAACCATCTCTGGCTTGTTTGTTGCAATGCATCTTGGGGTATTGTCCTGCAAGCTGATCCCTTTATAACGTATAAAGAACCCACATGGTTCTACACAAACAAAATATCAGAAATATCAAAATATTTCAGATACATTGCATACATGTGCAAGAAGCACTCATGTATTTGTTTTTACTTTAGTAAAAGTAGCAATACCATAACCTAACAATACTCTATTGCAAGTAAAAGGGGTGTATTGGCATCAAAAAATGTACTTACAAGGGTTGTGAGCTTGAAGATATAGGCTATTTTGGAACAGAAGAAGTATAAAATAGGGTTTTGTAATAAAACAAATCTAAATCTGCAAAGTAACTATTAACTAAAGCTGTCAAAAAGTACTTCAAAATTGTACTTAATTACAGTACTTCCGTAAACATACCGTATAGTTACTTTCTGGCACTGCAAAATCTGGTCAAATTATGGAACTTTTGTAACGTTCTTAAGTGAGCGATAGGGAGGCAGATCCACAAGCGCACGACACGTCACTTCGCTCCGCGAGCTTATAGATCGGCTTTTTTCACTACTACCTATTTTATTTTTTTTATTCATGGTATTTCACAGATTTGTTTGTTTGTTTGTTTGATTTTTACTCGAGTCGAGACCCAAAACATTGGCCCACCAAATGGTCCCGACCCACTGTTTGGGAAGCATTGCAGCGAAGGCTCTATGCATGCATGGCCAGTATACCTTATAGCTTTAAATAACACACATCGCTATGACAACCGGCCCCGTTTAATCATCGGCAGTAAAGACCTGCATCCTATACCTGCATGGTTGCCATGGTTACACAGACCTGCTCACTTAGGGGAATATTATGAGCCCATCATAATTATCACTTTGTGGACACTTACAAAACTCACCCATACTCTTAGAAGTGTGTGTGTGTGTGTGTGTGTGTGTGTGTGTGTGTGCGTGCGTGCGTGCGTGCGTGCGTGCGTGCGTGCGTGCGTGCGTGCGTGCGTGCGTGCGTTTTATTTCAGTGTCACTGCAGTGTGCCACCATGCGGGGCACTATCACTGCACCACAAATGTCTGGGAATTCTTAGATTTGTAACATTATTCTACTGCAAGATTGTGTGCACATTGCACAGCCTGCTTGGTGGAAACGTCATATTCATATTCAAATCATATTAAAATAGAATGCCATCTGCTGATATGTGAACAACAGTAAATTTATACCTGGAACACGAACGTGCTTCCTACAGTATTTCGCCTGCTGGTGTTGTGTTACAGCAATATTGGTGACCTATTGATTTTTGTTGCGTATAAGAGAACTTCCCGTTAGGGGTAATATAACATTAAGACAGCCATTTCACTTTCCAAAATTACATACCGGTACTAGTATTTTTATATATGGGAAGAAGCCGGTTTGTTTGTGTTTCTGACTTGCCGTGAAGTGAGAGAGAACTAGAAAAGGTGCCCCTCAGGGCACAGGTCTCCACCTAACCAGGGCAGGTCAGGTTGTGGCCTCCTGGTGGCGCTATAATAAGCCAATGTGAAAAGGGTGCCATTTCTTCTCATGCCTTGGATGGCAATTGGATGATTTGAGGCATTTTGTTCCAGAAATGTGTTTTGCAAAAATCCACCTGTTGGTGGCACTATAACAGGCCAATGTGAAAAGGCCCGGGTGGGATATATATAGGCCTACATTCACTTTATCCACGTTTCAAATCCAACTCCCGCACCAGCCACGCCAAACACACCAAGAAATGTCTCTCACACTGCTAAATTGCTGATTCAGCTCTGAGATTGAAAACATTTTTTATACCCTGTTACAAACGGATAACTTACGTACGTATACACCATGTCTCCTCCCCCCCCACCCCCCCCCCCCCCCCCCCCCCCCCACCAGGACGGCACTCCCGTTCGGCGGCTTCGGCAAGGCCTCCAAGCTGATGACCTTCGAGGTTCCGGAGCTGAACATGGCGGGACACGAGGAGCCGGAGCCGCGCTGCATGTCCTCCATGCAGGCCGAGATGCGCTCCCGGCCCTCCTTCAACCGCACGCCCATCGGCTGGGTGTGCAGCGGCGAGGACGGCTCCCAGCTGCACATGGAGCTGGACCACATGGCCTGCTTCGACGGAGAGACGGAAGACCTGTGAACGCAGGGGCGGACAGACGGACGGACGGAAAGGCCGACCGACCGACCGGTGGACGGACGGGCGGACAGACATGCACGACGACCAGTGGTTCTCAAATTCAAATTCTTTAATTTCAAAGATAACACCCTATACCCCCCGATAACTCTCTGAGAGCGTATAACGAATGGAACCGTTCGTATACGTACATACACTCTCGGAGTTACAGACCTGTATAAGGGTCCATTTGGAAACCCCTCGAGCAACCTTTGTGTGTTCCTGGACCCCACTTTGAGAACCACTGATACACACGCACGCACGCACGCACACAAGGGCACTCACCACGTACTTGCAGAAGAATGGACTTGAGACACACAAAAAGACACGTGCATGAGCGCACACATGAGCACACACACACACACACACACACGCACACGTGCGCACTGGGCGGCAGTAACCGAGTGTTGTTAGTGGGTAGAGTGGGCCGGGAAATCAGAAGGTCGCCGGTTTGCCGCCCAGTCGAAATATCGAGGGCGAGAAATTTCACATATTTTTGCAATTGTACAGCGATGAATGCCCCCCGAAACAAGTAAAGGGCACCAAATGATCACACACACACACACACACACACACACACACACACACACACACACACACACACACACACACACACACACACACACACACACACACTGTAAGGTACTAAACATGTTGATATTATGTATCTATTTGCGTGGAATATAGAATGACTTTTGATGGTCTCATGTGTGTTTCCTTGCCCTTCCATCCTCGACTGTGAATGAGTCTTACCGCAATTTGCTTGCATTCTGTGCATTCTGACATGAGCCATTAGCTTGAGAGATAAACTGATAGGCACGCCGCACTCTTAAAACTCTGCCTTTTGAAAGACAAATGATGTATTTATTCAATAAAGTTCCCCTTTACACAAGGTCCTCTTTTGTATAGCCTTATATGCGTTGATGTTTTTGCTGGCTGTGCTTTCACTTCAACTCCTGTTCAATTTGCCTTAATCCATTGAGACCTGGAACGCATCCATGTCACGTTAGCGTTAGCGTTTTAAACATTATGTTATAATTTAGCTATTGAAAAATAGCAGATCTACAAGCTCATAGCGCGCCACCGAGTGGCGCGCTATGAACTTGTAGGTCTGCTATTTTTTTTAAATCGTTAAAATGTGCCTCAAATCTTTCCGAAAATTGTCATGATTTAGAAAACTTTTTTTTTAAAATTTCGACGTCAGGCCTGAATGGGTTAATGTTCCCCCATTTTTGCCTTAATGTTCCCCCATTTTTGCCTTAAAGGGGAATTTCTCCCTAAACCTTTTTTTTCAAAAGTAAGTTGATAATTATGTATATTGACCAAAAACTTTAAAACTTAAAAAAAAAAAAGATATAGGGGAGCTGGGGCTGCAGCTGGAGATGAAGCTGGGGCTGGAGGGGTCTAACGCTAGAACTCCTATTCAATCTCGCAGTTGGTTTTTGTTTTTTGTTCACATCTGTTCTAGATGATGTGACAGCAACACTCCATGCATTGTTGACACTGCACTCTTCCTGGTCTACGTGAGCTGTTAGACCCCCCCAGCAGCAGCCCCAGCTCCAGCCCCAGCTCCCCTATATCTTTATTTTTTTTTAATATTTTTTTTTGGTCAATATACATAATTATCAACTTACTTTTGTAAAAAAAAGTTTAGGGAGAAATTCCCCTTTAATGTTCCCCCATTTTTGCAGAATGTTGTTCACCCACTTTTGTCTAATTTTCATTTCTGCTCAGTGTTTCTCTCCCATCTCCCAAGAAGACACACCAATCACAGACAGTTGGTGCACTGCGATGGCTCAGCTAGTGAGTGTCAGGGGTATTATAGTTATTAATTATTCAGTCGTTTAATTTGTGTATTGCGGACAAAGGGTCCATTTGGTCCCATAGATTTTGTACACTAACTAGTTAAAGACCTGTAAGGTTGGGGAGTTGGGAACGATGCAAGTGGGGAAGCTGCATGGTGCCTGTAGGCCAGGGGTTCCCACACTTTTTTACTTGAGAGCTACTTTAAAAATGACAAGCTCAACAAGATCTATCCACCAAAAAAAGAAGGGGAAAAAAATCCAATTGCTAAAACAATAGCAGTTAAACAATGTACCCGAGGGGGCTTCGTTTGGAATAGTGGCATTACAAATAAGACAAACGCACTTGGAATGGGAAACACAGGGGGGGGGGGGGGGCATGTTTTAATTGGTAGGGTTTTCTTGTATAAAATGTGTAATGCAGGCCCTTTTTGATGTTAAATCAATCAAGTCACACAACATTTTTACATTGA
>NC_136805.1:38562543-38570043 GCF_951216825.1 Electrona antarctica
AAAAACAACTTTGAACATGAAGTGTGGGGGGGGGGGGGGGGGGTGATTGACAGGCACCTCAACAGTGTATATATACACATATAAATACATACATGTACATACAACACATGTCAGTGAGGACCTCATGTTTCTGTTTTTGTATTGTCTTGGTGTTATAGTGCTATGTGTTGTTTGTGATGTGGGTGTTTGAACAGACTGTGAAGACGAATATCCTTCGGGACAATAATGATTATTATTATATATGTGTCCCTGGGTCTGTCCCTGGGTCTGTCCCTGGGTCTGTTCCTGGGTCTGTCCCTGGGTCTGTCCCTGGGTCTGTCCCTGGGTCTGTTCCTGGGTCTGTCCCTGGGTCTGTCCCTGGGTCTGTCCCTGGTTCTGTTCCTGGGTCTGTTCCTGGGTCTGTCCCTGGGTCTGTTCCTGGGTCTGTCCCTGGGTCTGTCCCTGGGTCTATGTTAGACTTTACCTTTTGAAAAATAGCAGATTTACAAGCTCATAGCGCGGCACCGAGTGCCGCGCTACGAGCTTGTAGATCTGCTATTTTTGAGAAATCGTGAAAATCTTTACTTCTGGGGGGGTCCCTGGAACAACACATTCAGATGGGGGGTCGGCGGCCAATTACATATATTTTTGGGGGTCCTTGACATGAGAACGACTGACATAGAAACATGGGTTTTTCAGAAAACTGTCAGGATTTAGAAGACATTCGTAGAATTGTCCTCATGTCTAAATGGGTTTTAAGCGCCAGAGCCCCGCCCCCGGGGGCTCCCAGCGGGCCGGAGGCCTGGGAGAACCGGAGTCTAGGTCAACCATCAGACTTCCTGGGAGTCTCTCCATTATTGAATCCCCTCCTACGGGCTCTAGTAGGACAGGTCGTACCGATGTTTAACCCATTTAGTCCTGACGTCAAAATTTTAAAAATGTCTTCTAAATCATGACAGTTTTCTGAATGTTTCTATGTCAGTGGTGCTCAATATTTCATGTCAAGGACCCCCATAAATATATGTAATTGGCCGCCGACCCCCATCTGAAAATATGTAGTTCCAGGAACCCCCCTAGAAGCAAAGGTTTGAGTTAAAAACGTTCGCTCTGAAAGAATATATATTCAAAGATTTGCGCCACATTTTCACGATTTTTCAAAAATAGCAGACCTACAAGCTCGTAGCGCGGCACTCGGTGCCGCGCTATGAGCTTGTAGATCTGCTATTTTTCAATAGCTAAAGTATAACATAATGCTTAAATCACCGAAAGGGTTTTCCGCGCCCGAAATGGGTTAACGGTCGGCAGCATTTGTGCCGGGAAGAACACTGCGTATATAATATATAATATATAACGGTGCTTCTTTTTTTTCTCCACGGTAAATCTTCTAAAATAAACCTTTTTAGCTGTTTGGTTGAATGGGCGGTGCATGCTAACCTGACTCCGCCAGATGGGGCAGCGGAGAGTACACTGGGTTCCCCCTCCTGCTCCCATCTGGGAACTCTCAGGCAGACTTGATGCCCGGCCACAAAACGGCCTGGCCAATCAGCAGCAGCTATCCAGCCTCTAGCTGCTGCACGTTTGTACTGAGTCTAGGACAGTGGTTCCCAAAGTGGGGTCCGGGGGGTCCGGGGACCCCCAGGGGTCTGGGTGCCGCGCTATGAGCTTGTAGATCTGATATTTTTGAAAAATCGTGAAAATGTGGCACACATCTCTGAATATATATTCTTTCAGAGCAAACGTTTTTAACTCAAATCGTTTTTGGGGTCCTTGACAGACATGAAATAGTTTGAAAACCACTGACAGATTTTCAGAAAACTGTCATGATTTAGAAGACATTTGTAGAATCGTCCTCAGGTCAAAATGGGTTAATTTACTTCCATTATCTTTCAAACAAACTGATTGATGTTTGACATGTGAATCCCGAGTATTCTTTTATTTTGGCTATAATAGCAACGTACGTTTTTAAGAAAACTCTTAAACTCTTAGATTTAGAACAGTGGTTCTCAAATATAGCACGTATACAAGCGCCACACAGCGCGCCACTTTTTTTATTTGAAAAACATCAAAAATCTTTGGAAAATCTTTCATTCATTTTTTAACACAAATCTACTCTTCCGGAGGCCCCTGGCACAAACTCTTTCCAAATACATCGATTTGGCAGTCCTTGACTCCTTGGCATGGACAAGGTCGAGAACTATACCGATTTAGAAGGAATTTGTAGAATCAGCCTGAGGTCTCAGTGGGCGGTAAATGGACCGAAGAGCTCCACAATTTGCCTTACATTCACCCATTCACTCTCACTGTCTCACTCACACACACACACACACACACACACACACACACACACACACACACACACACACACACACACACACACACACACACACACACACACACACACACACACACACAGATACGCCCCCTCCAGTGAAGTTTGTGGCCCGGAGAGAAGAACATTGGGTTCCACCACTGTCGGGTGGAACTAAAGTGTCCATAAAAAACATTCCTTTTTTCTATTATTAGTTTCATCTTTCATTTTTTCCATATATACAATACATGCATGGGCAACTGGCAGTCCACATGCGGCCCCCACACCTTCCCTTAATGCACACACACACACACACACACACACACACACACACACACACACACACACACACACACACACACACACACACACACACACACACACACACACACACACACACACACACACACACACACACACAGGCGAGGTGGGCGAGGCGGGAGGAAAGCATCTTGGTTTTAACCATTAAAAAAAAAGTTTGGAAATGATGTTATGTTTTGTAACTTGTATTTGAATAAAATAAAAACAACTAATAATAATCAAAAGAACGCTATAGGCTACTTTCGGATATACTGTAGAGCCTATTTTGGGAAGAGATCATGGATTTTTGTCATTCGAAATTTGTATGTAAATTAACTCATTCGAGTGAATGAGTTCATTTATACATTTGTAACTCTTCAGAGAGTACAAATGTAACCAAATGGACCTGGGTTGCGAGGCCATTTTTGGTTACATCTGTATACGCTCCATAGAGTTAAGCCCTTCTGGACGGGAACCCCTTTTGGTGTTTAGCATTAGTTTAAGCATTATGTTATACTTTAGCTATTGAAAAATAGCAGATCTACAAGCTCATAGCACGCCACCGAGTGGCGCGCTACGAGCTTGTATGTCTGCTATTTTTGAAAAATCGTGAAAATGCGGCACAAATCTTTGAATATATATTCTTTCAGAGCGAACGTTTTTTTATGTTGACGTCGGGCCTAAATGGGTTAAATGAAAACTACTGTATACGGTAAGCATTTCACCGTGCACTTGTTTCAGCCAACGGCGCGGCCCTGAGAGACGGGATCTCTGATAGATCCAGGTCACAATCTCATCCGTCACACCCCCCCCCCCCCCCTCTGTGACGGCAACCCCTCTAACCTGTGCTGGACACTGTGTTGTTTTTGGCAGAACATTTTGGTTTTTAGTTTTAATCATAGTCTCTTGAATATAGTTTTCATTAAGTTTTAGTCACATTTTATAGTCACCCTGGAATGTTTTAGTGTTTAGTCTAGTTTTAGTCAACTAAATATCATAAGATTTCAGTCGACTAAATCTACAGTTGATTTAGTCGACTAGAATGTATTTTGGCGGGCCTTGATGTTTTTACACTTGCTGAAAAGCTTGTAGATCGGCTATTTTCAGCATGCAACCAAGTGTAAAATGACTTATACTGGAGCTCTTGTCCACTAGTCCCTTCCTAACATTTTAGTCTAGTTTTTATTTGTTGACAAAATTGTCAGTATATTTAGTCTTAGTTTTAGTCATCATAGCTTAGTTTTCATTTAGTTTCCGTGTAGTTTTTCGTCAGTGGAAAAAGGTTTTAATGGCCGCTGGAGCCATGCAGGCAATCACTGCCAACTTTACCTGACCGTCTCTGGACCACAGCTTGAGAACCACAGATCTATAAACATCATATAGTTGGGGGCGCCTGCTGGCCTAGTGGGCCAGGCGCATGCCACATAATATAGGCTCTGGCCTGACGTCACGTGTTCGAGTCCCGTTCGTTCATGGCGACCCTTGATGCACGTCCCTCCCCCTCTCTCCCTCCCTCCCTCCCGTCTATCTTCTTCTAGCCTGAGCTAACGCTAGACATTTCTGGCCTAGATGGGAGGGCCACGGCTCAGATTTACGCACACCCTGATTGGTTCACCGATCTGTCCGTCAGCCCCGGTCTCTCCTCCCCCCCTCCAGCGCAGCACCGTCATTGTGTCGACCAGAAGCAGAAACCACTGGTTGCTGGAGTATACCATTCTAACGGACTGTCAAAGTTATTTCCACAGAGTCGGCACACGACGGTTTTCTTAGACGGTGTGGTGGGTTCTTCAGCCATTGTCCTCATTTTCCTCGCATAGCCTCGTTTGAAGTTCCACTGGTAATGATTTCCTCACGGTGTTATTTTGAGGGGTGCACACCGCTCAGAGCCCTGACGTCACATCATTTGAAGCGACGCCTACGCGGAAGGGTTGACTCCCACGTTTAGGCCAGTGCAGCCCATGCGTAAATCCAGGCTTTCATTTTTCGCGCAGACGAAATTAAAGCCTGGGTATCGAGGCTAATCTTCTTCAAACTGTATCGATAGTTTGTAACTATCAATAAAGGCAAAAAGAAAAGAGCCAAAATCATCATCATTAGTGCTTGCAGGTGCGAGAGGCCAAGCCATAGCATCACATGCAGTCCGGTGTAAACAGAAAGAGCCTGCATGCGCGCACTGGCGATAAATAAATAAATACTGTACATATTTATATATATCAAGGCCATTTGGATGCAAAAATAGAAGAAGATGAAGGGGGAAAAAAAGTGTCTGTCAGACCATCTGTGTTGCTGATGAAAGTCTGGGGGCCGAAACGTCCACACGGTAGTGAAGTCACCACGGCGTCTCTATTTATTTATTTATGTATGTAAAATACTATGAGCTATTTTTACTCTGTTTTAGCTCCCGGGAGGCCAGCCGTCCTCCTAGAAGAGTCTGTCTGTCTGTCTGTCTGTCTGTCTGTCTGTCTGTCTGTCTGTCTGTCTGTCTGGCTGCGTGGCTGGCTGCGTGTCTGTCTGTCTGTCTGTCTGTCTGTCTGTCTGTCTGGCTGTCTGTCTGTCTGCCTGTCTGTCTGTCTGTCTGTCTGTCTGTCTGTCTGTCTGCCTGTCTGTCTGTCTGTCTGTCTGTCTGTCTGTCTGTCTGTCTGGCTGCGTTTGTGTCTGTTTGTCTGTCTGTCTGTCTGTCTGTCTGTCTGTCTGTCTGTCTGTCTGTCTGTCTGTCTGTCTGTCTGCGTGTCTGTCTGTCTGTCTGTCTGTCTGTCTGGCTGGCTGCGTGGCTGGCTGCGTGGCTGGCTGCGTGTCTGTCTGTCTGGCTGCGTGTCTGTCTGTCTGGCTGCGTGTGTGTATGTATGTCTGTCTGGCTGGCTGTCTGGCTGGCTGGCTGTCTGGCTGCGTGTCTGTCTGTCTGTCTGGCTGTCTGTCTGTCTGTCTGGCTGCGTGTGTGTCTGTCTGTCTGTCTGGCTGCGTGTCTGTCTGTCTGTCTGTCTGTCTGGCTGGCTGCGTGTCGGTCTGTCTGGCTGGCTGGCTGCGTGTCTGTCTGTCTGTCTGTCTGTCTGTCTGTTCCGCGGCCATCAATTTAGGGGTCCTTCCTTGGCACAAAACATACTGATTAGATAGAAGGCATTCTTGGAATGGCCTCAGGTCTTAAATATATAGTTATAGACCCGTCTTTTTTATACAATTCATGAATTTAAAAGGTTCTTAATCCAGAGCGATTTGCAGTAAGCAAGGACTCACAACACACACTACACACAACGTTAACACATCAAAAGCATAGAAAATAGTGATCTGGGATCACAGCAGGTAAACAAAAAATATCTTCAGTCTGAAGAAAAACGGTATATATCCGTAGACGAGCCTCAATATTTAGCTGAGAGTTTTTTTTGTGGTGCAATGCATTTCTTTATTTTAGATTTTTTTCTTCTTACCGTACTAGCAGGATAAAAAATAATCAACTCCATATATTCTATGCAGAGATCACATTGATTGATTGATTGAAATATTGATTGATAACAGTTTGCAGAATCACAGTTCATTTCAAGCACAAACTCAAAACAAAGGCTGTTAACTGCATAGATATATATAAACACTAGATGGCTCAAGGCGGAGTTTCTGACGTCGTTCACCCGGCAGCCATCTTACTTCGGGGCTACAGTACAGTATGTTCAATGGCAGCTCAAACAGAAACAGTCATAACTCACTAAGCTTATCTGCTTAATTTATGTTTTTTATATGAACGTCGTATAAAAGCATATAAGTATGCGGACGTCTCTGACGTTTATAACAAACCAAACCGTTTGAAAATCGGTTGAAAATTGAGCAAGTTATGGTCATTTAAGAGTACATGCCCCATAGACACAATGTTATGTGTCCCGAGGTAAGATGGCCGCCACGTAACGACGTCGCTCTCCATTGGCCAACAGCGCGGGTGAGCTATCTAGTGTTTATATATATCTATGGTTAACTGTGAGTGGACGACCCCAATTAAGCATTACACTTGTTTACAAGAGGGTCCACCATGTTCAATTCATCAACATCACATCAAGCAGACCCAATCCAACATCATGCCTCCAAGCCATATAGCAGCAGACAGTGCAGTGCACAGACAGTGCCCACACAGGCCTACATGCTGTAAGCCGTGAGCTCTTGTCTGCTGTCTAAGTCCCATTTACACTTAGCCGCATATACGGCTAGTCTCCCCATAGCAGCGCCAAAAATAGCCGATCAACAAGCTCACACCGCATCGCACCGCGATGCGGTGTGAGCTTGTTGATCAGCTATTTTTGTTAAGTCCTATACTGCAGTGGTTTTCCAAACGTTTTCACGTCAAGGACCCCTAAAATTAGGCTATACGGCCCCTATTTAACCCAATTTGACCTGAGATCAGATTCTAAAAATGTCTTCTACGTCCTGACAGTTTTCTGAAAAAGCTATGTTTCTATGTCAGTCGTTCTTCGATTAAAAAAAAATAGCAGACCTACAAGCTCGTAGCGCGCCACTCGGTGGCGCGCTATGAGCTTGTAGATCTGGTATTTTTCAATAGCTAAAGCATAACATAATGCTAACACCAAAAGGGGTTCCCGCCCAATGGAATTTCTATCTCTGGGACCCCCAATACATATTGGAAATTCAAACTTAATGTAACTCTTAATTGAGAGTGTACAAATGGAACCAAATGGACCCGTTATAGGGGAGGGTGTATACTCTCTGAGTCACAGACCCGTATACGTTTCCATTTGGTTCCTATATAACTATCGTGTATCTTGTGCCAGCTGTCGATGCGATGTGTTGTGAGCTTGTAGATCAGCTATTTTTCTTAAGTCTATACCGTCTGAGCGTATATATATACTGTATAATACTGATGATGATAATAATAATAATAATAATAATAATAATAATAATAATAATAATAATAATAA
>NC_136805.1:38575043-38592543 GCF_951216825.1 Electrona antarctica
GAACCACTGCAATAGAGGGTGTGGCAGCGGTGGCCGAACGGATAGCGGAGCGGTCTTGATACCGGAAGGTCGCCAGTTCGAATCAGCGGTCCGACACGTTAAAATTACCACCGCTGAAGTGCCCTTGAACAAGGCATTGAACCACTACGATGAAATGTGTTCTATGAGCAGGGCCTGGCTGGAAACAAGTTCTTGAGCTTAGCCCAGATACCCTGGGTAAATATAGTAATCATTTAATTTCATTTCATGCACGTAACATCATCATACCCGGAGGTTATGCGGGAACACCTGAGTGGCAACAAACTACTTTCTGGCCTCGACAGCCCATACATCGAAACAGAAAAAGTCCAATGTGACTGCATTGAACGACGTCAAACAATGTTAAACTCACTTTTGCCATTCACTTTACGCGTGCGCATATAGTGAGGATTATGCAAAAAATAATTGCGATTATGTAATATTATGTGACAGACAGGCCAGACACGGTGTACCTTTCCGTCTGGGACAGCCGTCCGTGTCATTTTAGATGTTGCTATATATAGCAATTTTGGAATAACAAAGGTATTTAGAAAACTCATCAGGAATTGAAAATAAAATCCCCCAAAAAGGTAGCACATACAAAATATCAAATAACCAATTTTGGGGGGGAACCCCTTTTGGTGTTATGTTATGCTTTAGCTATAGAAAAATAGCAGATCTACAAGCTTGTAGGTCTGCTATTTTTGAGAATCTGATCTCAGGTCAAAATGGGATAAATGGAGGATAAAGTACATTCCCACTTTTGTATTTTTATTGGCACACACACCAACAAAAACGAACAAAGAAGAAACGTTGGTCGTTATTGGTGTAAGTGGAAATGTGAGTAATCTGTCCTCCATGAATTTGAAACTTTAGATGTGCTACCTTTTGGGGAAAGTCCAGTTTCCAGTATACATCTAAAGTAGGAATTGATAATAATCAATTCCTACTTTAGATGTACTGTATACTGGACTTTAGGACTATAGAGCACCGAAGTCTGACGTCGATATCGGTAGAGGGCGCAAATCCACAGGTTCGTGTACTTTTTATTTGCAATGTAATCCCCATATAGTTTTTTTTTTTTAGATCGCTTCATATAAGAACTGTGTTTGAAACATAAACGGCCGTTGCACTCATATGGATATGAAGAATCAACTAATCAAGTTAACTGACTGAGAGAAAACGCTATTGTTACTGCTACTGAATTAGTTACATTTTCGCTAGAAACAGACTGTATCAAATATGAGTGACTGACTGTCGCAAACGATACAGAGACACCTCCCTGACAATAACGCAGAGACAGCTTGTTTATTTTTGGACCACAATGAGTATCACGCTGGCATCTACTGAGTCTGAGTTTAATTATGACAAAGTTGTGATACTATTCGAAAATGCAACTATAAGGCTCTATACAGCCTGTTCAATGCTGTGTGAAGTCGGGGCGGGCTAGTGGCCACTGCTATGAAAAATCCCTCCCACCGCGTCGGAGAGGGCCGAGCCAAAACAGCGTGTCATCGATAGTATCTCCCCTGCGTCATCCCATTGGATCCCATGTTAAAAGCCCCTTTGGGATTGCACTATTTTAGCGTCTTCATAATGAAATAAAGAAATAACTTTTTTGATTACCATGACCAATGACATGTCTGCTATACACTCGAGATTTTTTGTAAATAATGCGCCAGGCCATTTTCTTCGTATCGATACGGAAACAGAGCTTGTACTGGCTTGGGGGCGTGTCCATCGCAACCAGGCTGTTCCAGCCAGCGGACTCACGGCGGATCAGCTTGCCTACGATGAGTGCTGTTCGCTGGGTGTAACTAGTGAAATGACTCGGCGTCTTATGGAGGTTTTTTTTCTCCACATCTGACCTCTCTATTCTTGTGTTCGTGTGTGGCTGAAACAACAGTGACACTATATTCGATTAACTCATCCATCGCCAAGGACTTATTTAACTTCTTTTTCATGATGTCCTGGAGCGCCAAGGACGTGTTTTTCGTGTTTTATAACATGGTAAAAAAAAAAAGAATGTTTTAGTTTTTTTTTAGACTTCTTTTTTTGAAAAAAATAAAAATATATAAAATAAAATAAAAGATATATGGTGGCGGTCTGGGCCTTTTGGCGCCCCCTGGTGGCGATGGATGAGTTTTAATAGTGGACAGGACAGGTAGAGGTAGACTATTAGCCTATATATATGTTTTTAATTTCCTTTTTAATGGAATGAGAGTTAGCGAAAGAAAAACTTTACGCCGTGCAGCACGCAGACTGCAGATTCGCGACGGTCGGACAGCGAGGCACAAGGATGATGGTGATGATGATGACATGACTTTTGTTTTCTGTCTGCTGCTCGACAAAAAGCATAATAAAATACAGAATGGTATCGCAGACCATTACTGTTTTATTGACGTGACATCATGATCCAAACGGGGAGGATGGTGTGAAGTGGGCTACTGTCACCCCCGCGGCCGGCCGGTTGTGTGTTGAACGAACGCTGATCATCAGCGCGGCCAAAGTGAATCGATCATTGTGGAAGAGGCAGAAGTGGGTGTGGGTGAACTGGTCAAGAATGAAAGTGAAACGACTTGCCCTGTTTTGTGTGCATATACTGTTTAGTTTTTATGCAGTGTATAGAGTCGCGAATGGAGTGATATGTGTGGAATCTGGAATCAATAATTCTTACAATATCTCATGTTCTTGAGCATAGCATATGGTGATCTGTTTAGTTGGTCAGACTAGCTGGCTGGCTCAATTGGGGTCTGTCTTTGATATTCAAGGACCACCTGGGGACAGGGGTTGTTTTTACTGTGCCTTTTGTTTGAGTCCTGAGATCCTGATTCACACCTAGGGCAACCAAATGCTAAACATGGGTTCAAAGTGGTCACTGTTGGAGTGGTTGATCAATGCGTAAGCTGGGGTTGACTTCAGGGGAACAGTGAACACGCCTCTATTCTCACCTCTTGTCTGTGAAAATTGTACTTAATGTCATGCAATTGAATGTAACCAGTTCAGTCAGTCAGTTGGCCAGTCACTACCTGGTGGTGGCTGGTCAAGGCCAGCCAGGCCTATGCTATGCTATGCTGTGTATGCTGTGTACTTCGAAATAAACCGACATCTCTGAGGAACATCTAATCTGCTGTCGTGCTGTCTCACAATTATCTCAATGCTCTCCCAGTGTTTTGGTTAAGTTTGTATGGTCTCGTGTCATAAGATACGACAGATGGTGCGCGATCCCGACCTTCATGGTGTTTACGCCAGTTAGGAGAAGAATCGGCGGCTTTTTTATTCAGTCTAATCAGCGAGTTTTTGTGAGAGACGACAACGACGTGTTCCAGCGGATCGAGGAGGAGGATGTCGACGGACCACCGCGATGAGGAGTGTTGCGCAACGGCGGCCTGCGTCGCTATCCAGCCAGTGCACGGGGTGGACAGAGGAGCGGTCGACGAGGAGCAGCAGCCTTCACGGGGGCCTTCGATCATCAACTCTACGCGGGGGACGGCGAGCAGTGGAGCGATGCAGCGAGGCACGGCGCGGGGACGCCAGCGTTCCAGGGGGGGAGGGGATCGCTCATCCCGACGGGGAGAGGCGGCCACTCGACGCTTGGCGTGGCGGCGGGTTTCCACTTTCCATGCCGACTGACGACACAAGCTGTGGGCCTTCACGGGCCTACGGGGTCTGTGATGAAGATGTTGCTTTTCTCTTCGTTTTCCCATCTCTGTTGTTTCAGAGCTGGGAGGGGGGGAGATGATGATGAGATGATTATGAGAGCTTTCAGCGAAAACAGCGGTGAACATTTTCTCAACTTGATCCGTGGCTGAAGCGAACTTTGAGGTAACGGAATGCAGCAAGCAGAAGAATTTCCTTTGTTCATAGGAGGGGAGACGGACATTCCTTCTTTCTGATTACAAAATTGTGCGTCGTGTTTGTTTCAACATGAATTAATAGGCCTCATGTTGGTATGTTTTGTCGTATAATTAGGTAAGTTGGTTCATGAGTAGCCTAATTGTGAATCAAATAGGTGTTTTCCTAGAGACGTGAAGAGAGTATTAATTAGTTAAATATTGCTTAAACTCTGGCCTGTTAATGTATTTTCTTATTATGGTCAGGATAGGTCTGGGAACTTATTTTGTTATTGGTCCTGTGAATCTCCAAGAGAGGTTTATGTGATTTGGTGTGTATGTTCTATATACCTTAGTGGAGCAGAGTTTTATTTAAAGCATTATAAACGTATAGATATGTTATGGCACGTCCTAAATTTCCTGAAAGCGGCAATGTCTTGTTTAAACGTCAGCTAATTGTAACTTACTAATCATTTTCCATTATCCATTGTTTAAGATACTTGTCAGGATAGTGATTAAATTACAGGGCAATTGGCTAATATTTACAGTGTTTAAAGAGGGTTTAATTTTACTCTGTGGTTCTCTAGGGCTTAAAATGCGATTTTCTTTGTTTGTGCGCAGACGTACAAACTGAGATATTGGTCTTTGCTTTTGTCGAAGTTGACGAGGTGACGGCAGTTTTCATGTTCATTGTTCTGTAACATTTTTAGCCATAAGAGTTTGAAATAACACGAAGAGAATTCTCCACTGATCCCAAAATTGTATTTGTAACTACTGTAATGAAAATCATTTATGTCGAGTTGTGTAATCTTGAATGTTTGTGTTTGAAAACCATGTTGGGGTAAAGCTGTTATTCTGGTGTCTTGAACGTATTGTTAAGCTGAGGATCAAGGGGGGTGGTAACTGGTAAGAATTATGGTTCCATATTTTTTATATGACATATATGTCATAAGGGGGGTTGTGTGGAATCTGGAATCAATAATTCTTACAATATCTCATGTTCTTGAGCATAGCATATGGTGATCTGTTTAGTTGGTCAGACTAGCTGGCTGGCTCAATTGGGGTCTGTCTTTGATATTCAAGGACCACCTGGGGACAGGGGTTGTTTTTACTGTGCCTTTTGTTTGAGTCCTGAGATCCTGATTCACACCTAGGGCAACCAAATGCTAAACATGGGTTCAAAGTGGTCACTGTTGGAGTGGTTGATCAATGCGTAAGCTGGGGTTGACTTCAGGGGAACAGTGAACACGCCTCTATTCTCACCTCTTGTCTGTGAAAATTGTACTTAATGTCATGCAATTGAATGTAACCAGTTCAGTCAGTCAGTTGGCCAGTCACTACCTGGTGGTGGCTGGTCAAGGCCAGCCAGGCCTATGCTATGCTATGCTGTGTATGCTGTGTACTTCGAAATAAACCGACATCTCTGAGGAACATCTAATCTGCTGTCGTGCTGTCTCACAATTATCTCAATGCTCTCCCAGTGTTTTGGTTAAGTTTGTATGGTCTCGTGTCATAAGATACGACATATGTTCTGACAGTGATTCTGTCATTAGTCATACGGAGCTGCATGGAATAAAAAAGGGGGAAAAAACGACGAAAAAAAACAAAAACGATCGTGCCTCCCCTTGCTTTAGGCTTTATTTCTTCTACTACACAGCCGCAGCTATTATAGCCTAGAAACAAAACATTTGCAAAGCATTACGCATCAATTTATATGCCCAAACAAGCTTGATACACTTCCGAGGCAGAAGCAGACTGTTTGTAATTGTATGGATGGATGGATTGATTATAGTAGGCTCAGAGTTAGATAATTCCGAGCAGAATAATTCATACAAAAATGAAAATGGAGAACCCTGATGTAGTCTTAGTGCTTTTACTGGTTTTTACCTCAGAGTAGTTTCTGTGAATACAAATGTCAATCAATCTTATGACTTGAACATTGTCCATAGCAACGGTAATATTTCTTACGTCATCGCCATGGTGAAATGGCGCCATCTACTGGCTAACTATACTTTGGACTTACTTTGGACTTCAACTGCAACTGTGCCTAAATATTTTATTTTTTCTAAATCGTTTTTTTAACTGGACATCCTTAGGGGTTTTGTGGTAGATATGCATCATTATTTTTAAAAGTAAATTTCCCTGCTTCCCACCCTTTAAGAACAGCCCATGTTATTCTCCATAGAGAACCCCTTGGAACCAGGGGATGAGCGAGTGGCGTCAGGACTTCGGCGCTCTATAGCATTCCAGTGAAAACCATTGCTGATGATGTGCAACCTCTTTTTTCCTATTTAGTTATTCGGAAAATGCACTTTAAACAATTGAACCCTAGACATTTCAACATTTCAATACTACAGTACATATTTCAACTGTTTGAGATGCAGTGGTGAATATAAAATGTCCTGTGTGTGTGTGTGTGTGTGTGTGTGTGTGCGAGCGTGTGCGTGCGTGCATAGCATCATGCTAGCTGTTAGCCAGTCTCTGGGTCAGGTGGTTTGATTGACGAGTGCATTGACTCACTCTGTCTTCCTGGAACTCACTATTCACATGCATCTGCATGTCTGCAATCATCACACACGCACACACACACACACACATGGACACACGCACACATGGACACACTCACGCACGCACACACCCACACACACACACGCACGCACACACACACATGCACACACACACACACACACACACACACACACACACACACACACACACACACACACACACACACACACACACACACACACACACACACACACACACACACACACGTCTGCATACATGTGTTGTCTGCATACATGTGCGTTTTTCGTCTGTCTATACATGGGCTGTGTTTGTATGTGGAGGCATAGACTGTGTGTGTGTGTGTGTGTGTGTGTGTGTGTGTGTGTGTGTGTGTGTGTGTGTGTGTGTGTGTGTGTGTGTGTGCGCGCGCGCGCACACGTGTGTGTGCGCGCACACGTGTGAGTGTGTGTGTCTGTGTGTGTGTTAAATCACATGGTACAGATTGCCCCTGCTGCTTGGCCTATTTCCATGGTAACTAGCTATGAATGTGTGTACAAAAACACACACACACACACACACACACACACACACACACACACACACACACACACACACACACACACACACACACACACACACACACACACACACACACACACACACACACACCCAGTATACAGTACAAACATCACACTCAAAACCCACATGTAATACGCACACAGATGTGCACTTGTAAATGCACTTTGACGTGTGTGCGTGCACCTGACACACACACACACACACACACACACACACACACACACACACACACACACACACACACACACACACACACACACACACACACACACACACACACACACACACACACACACACACACACACACACAGCTGTGTGGCAGCATGATGTCAGCTGTGTGCGGTTGTAGGTGCAGTCACAGAGGAGACGTTTGATCACACACTACATTAAAGCTCAGTGGGAGACACGCACGCACACACGCACGCATGCAGACGCACATGCAAGTGGGCACACAAGCTCAGTGCGCTCAGTAAATCCATCCATTTGGGTTTGTTTATCTGTGCAAATGGCACTGTGGACGCATGGCAGCGCGCGCGCGTGCGTGCGTGCGTGCGTGTGTGTCATGGTTAAAACGGATCCTATCGAGTCAATGCAGTAATTGTCGTCACTCGAGTCGATTTATGTTCATTCACCAATGAAAAGTGACTTTAATTTTCTTCTATATTCAGCAGTGATGTGAAGTGAGAGAAAGTGCACGCTGGTGTATCCACTAAATCCAAAAATAAAGTTTATTCCAAATTTCAAATTATCTCTTGTCTGGTGGGTTATATGATCCACTCTATCCAGAATCAGCTCAGTGGCCTTGTGGTCAGAGTGCCCGCCCTGAGACTGGGAGGTCGGGGTTCGATCCCCGGCCGGGTCATACCAAAGACTCTAAAAATGGGTCCCTGAGACATACTAGCGTCATGTCCAGGGGGTGTACTTGTACATCAAGCTGCCTCACGCTACAGAAACAGGAGATAGGCTCCTGCCCTATGGGCCTCATGGCTCGGCAAGGCTACTTACTACTTACTCTATCCAGAATATGTGAAAGTGTCCTTTTCAAGATGGTGTCAGTGTAGTGCATCGTCCACACAAGGTCACGTTAGGTTCGTTATTTTGTCTTTGCCAACCATTAATGAGTGTTTGTTTTGTTTTTTGTTTTTTTGGGGGGGTTCAAATTGTATTTCGGGATAGTTCCGGGACGTTAGTCTGGAGCCCTGTTAAAAATATCCCACATTTGTCCCAAGATGGCATCTATAGAGCTCCCCACCATGCAGCTCAGAGACGTGCCTGCTGTGTCCACTGTGTGACAGACAGGCTGACAGCGGGCACTGAGCACATACATTTGTGTGTGTGTGTGTGTGTGTGTGTGTGTGTGTGTGTGTGTGTGTGTGTGTGTGTGTGTGTGTGTGTGTGTGTGTGTGTGTGTGTTTTTGACAGACACGCCGTTGGTGAGGGAGGGGTCACAACAAGGTCCCTGAGTGGGCTGCTGTTTTATTGGACGATTGTTACCCTGGCAACCATGGGGGAGAACGGGGGGGGGGGGGGGGGGTGTTTATATAAGTGATGATAAAGAGAGAGAGAGAGAGATGGAACCTCTCTCTGTGTGTCTCTATGTCTCTCTATTTCTCGCTTCATTGTCACATGACATGTTGTTGCTCTAGCAGTGGATTCTCAACCCGGACCCCCCAGTTTGACATGCGTTAGTCTATACGGACCCCCCATTTAATGGCATTTCTATCTCTGGGACCCCCAATTTATATTGTACAAACAATGTTAATTTTACTCTGAGAGTGTACAAATGGAACCAAATGGACCCTCATTTGGTTCCATTTGTACACTCTCAGAGTTACAGACCCATAAGGGTCCATTTGGTTCCAAACTATCATGTAGCTGGGGACCCCCTGGAACTCCCTCGGGGACCCCTGGGGGTCCCCGGACCCCACTTTGGGAACCACTGTCCTATAGAAGCACCATCAGTATACTTTTAAACTTTGTATCTCCTTTAAGCACCTCTAGTTTCACTAGTAGTTGTAGTACCAGGACTGTGACGACCAGTACTGGAGGGTTGAGTACTTCTGTTCACCAGTGGTTTTGACAGAAGACGAACATGGAGGGGACATGAGACAGGACATGAGACAGAAAGGACAGGACATGAGACAGGACAGGACATGAGACAGAAAGGACAGGACATGAGGCAGGACAGTGCAGGACATGAGACAGGACAGGACATGAGACAGGACAGGACAGGACATGAGACAGGACATGAGACAGAAAGGACAGGACAGGACATAGGACAGGACATGAGACAGGACATGAGACAGGACAGGACATGAGACAGGACATGAGAAAGGACATGAGACAGGACATGAGAAAGGACATGAGACAGGACATGAGAAAGGACATGAGACAGGACATGAGACAGGACAGGACAGGACATGAGACAGGACAGGACAGGACATGAGACAGGACATGAGACAGGACATGAGAAAGGACATGAGACAGGACAGGACATGAGACAGGACATGAGACAGGACAGGACATGAGACAGGACAGGACATGAGACAGGACAGGACAGGACATGAGACAGGACAGGACATGAGACAGGACATGAGACAGAAAGGACAGGACAGGACATGAGACAGGACAGGACAGGACAGGACATGAGACAGGACAGGACATGAGACAGGACAGGACAGGACATGAGACAGGACAGGACATGAGACAGGACAGGACATGAGACAGGACAGGATAGGACATGAGACAGGACAGGACAGGACATGAGACAGGACAGGACATGAGACAGGAACTTTGACGAGGCCGAGCCGACATGGCAGAGGAGGTTGCCGTCTTGCGGTTGTGTAACACCCACGCCCCCCCCCCTCCTCCCTAATAAGGCGGGTATTGTGGTATTGCTACCTTTACTTAAGTAATAACAATCTGAGTAAGTCTTCCACCCCCCCCGACACAGCCGCCCACACACACACACACACACACACACACACACACACACACACACACACACACACACACACACACACACACACACACACACACACACCCCACCCGCGTCACTGGCTTGGGGCTGACGTTGTCACAAACAGCTCCACCTCACCACCACCCTCCCTCCTCCTCCACCCTTCAGCGCGCCCGCGTCGACATCGCTATGGCGACAGCCCACGCTGCCTCTCCGCCTGTGCTCTGCGGATACCACCCCCCCCCCCCCCCCCCCCCCCCCCCCCCCCAACCCAGAGATGCCCTCTGGCACTCGGCCAAAGGGGAGGATGGAGAGATATACTGTAGATGGGAGACACAGAGAGAGAGAGAGAGAGAGAGAGAGAGAGAGAGAGAGAGAGAGAGAGAGAATGGAGGAAAGAGAGTGGAGGAGAGACTGTGGCAGTGCAGGAAACAGGCATGAAGCCTGGAGCTTCGCCAGAGAGAGAGAGAGAGAGAGAGAGAGAGAGAGAGAGAGAGACAGACAAACAGACAGACAGACAGACAGACAGACAGACAGAGAGTACAGTATGTGACTCTCTCTCTGTTCTGTGTGTGTGTGTGTGTGTGCGTGCGTGTGTGTTAGGGTCAGGATCTGTGCCTATTTTTTAATTTGTAATAGTTGTGCACCTGTGTGTGTCGTCATGCACTGAAAATAGCTGATAGCTTGTAGATCGGCTGGGGTTAGTGAGCTTGTAGATCGGCTGGGGTTAGTGAGCTTGTAGATCGGCTGGGGTTTAGAAACAATCAACACAAAATGGCATTCATAAAATCCACAGTCCTAAATTGTTGATGTCCTCACAAGTACAGTAGGCCTGATGCAAACGTGTGTGTGTGTGTGTGTGTGTGTGTGTGTGTGTGTGTGTGTGTGTGTGTGTGTGTGTGTGTGCGTGCGCGTACAGAGGGTAGAGTTGGTGAGTAGTATAGGGGAGGGTGGGGGGGACTGCGGCTCCACTAGCTATACTGTGGTGTTATGCAACTTGTTTAGACAAACAGTATCACACACACACACACACACACACACACACACACACACACACACACACACACACACACACACACACACACACACACACACACACACACACACACACACACGGACTGACTGACTGACTGACTGACTGCGTGTGTCCACTAGTGACACTTGACTCCATCATAAGCCCTTTAAAAATGGAGTGCCACAATTTTTGTATTTTTTCCAGTTTTTCATGTGTCTATGAGGTGACAGTACTTCATTAGACACCCTGGAGTTGTTTGTATGTGCAATGGTGTATTAACTTTGTATTTAGGGTTTCTTCCTGGAGGCTGAACCCTTGACAGTCAAACGGGCCAATGAAATAAACAGTAATATAGTGACACTATCAGCCCTATCCCTAACCCCTCCCCCTTTATCATACAACTACAGCTGTGGGTGCGGCTTCAGTTCAGGTGGATCACCACCCATCACCACCCACCAGGCAAACCAGGCATACTTAATGAACTGGTGGGCGCTACTTAACCCATTCAGGCCTGACGTCGAAATTTTAAAAAAAAAGTTTTCTAAATCATGACAATTTTCGGAAATATTTGAGGAACATTTTAACGATTTTTCAAAAATAGCAGACCTACAAGTTCATAGCGCGCCACTCGGTGGCGCGCTATGAGCTTGTAGATCTGCTATTTTTCAATAGCTAAATTATAACAATGTTTAAAACACCAAAAGGGGTTCCCGCCCAAAATGGGTTAATGGTTAATGTGGTTAAACGCTAACGTGACATGGATGCGTTCCAGGTCTCAATGGATTAATGAATATAGGAGCGCTGTGAGCAGTTCAAAATGTTTGCCTCAAAATGATAGTTTTGTTGATTTAACTTTTAATGCAATGGTATTTGTCTAAAGTTCTAAAATTGTCCCCCCCCAAAAAAAATCCCCCCCCCGACCTCATGCTTCCTTCTGTGCATGAGGAGTCCAAGCTGCTTCTTTTCACCTGACAGGGGGGGAGTTTCCCCGGCCGGACGTAGCGCGTGGAAGGAACACGTTATTCAGACCAGTTCCTTTCCCCCCCAAGACATGAAAAATGTTGAGCACCACTGACATAGAAACGTAGGTTTTTCAGAAAACTGTTAGGATTTAGAAGCATTTGTTTTAGAATCACCCTCAAACAACAACAACAACAACTTAAACATCACTCCCTGTAACTCTGGCATACCTTTTCTAAACACTTTCAACACTCTTTGGCAAGACGAGGCCACGACAGGCAAAAAAAGAAAGAAGGAAAACTACAAAAATATTATGTCAATAACGGAACAATTCGGAAGATTTAAAGACATTTCAATAGCCCACTATTCTTCATTTAATCTCTTCTACATTTTCTAAAATAGCTAAATTCTCATCCAGCGTGAAGTAAGCGGTGTCTCGTTTATGTCCACCTTTATTATTGACTCCTTTACTGCCTTAAGCTTGCCTTATTATTGACTCCTTGTACTCACTTATGCAACCTTATGTTTAAGTTGCGTCGCGGTCCTGTGTGTTGCGTTGCTAATCGGTTTCTGGTGTTCGTGCGGCAGACAGACAGACAGACAGACAGACAGACAACTTTGTAGTACATTGACTCTTGTTGTGACTCGCGGTATACACCACATGATACATGCAGGGCTGAAGCCAGGGACGAGTCCCGTCATGCACCGTAAGGTTCGTGGTGGCTGCTGTGGAAAGGTTTGATGTTGATGTTGTGAGAGAGAGAGTCCTCCTCGCCCCTGACCTCCTCTCCCCCCCCCGTGGTCTTTGTGTTGTGCAGGCAGAGAGGAGCAGAGAGGAGCAGAGAGGAGAGGAGAAGGACTCAGGGAACAGAAGACAAGAGGAGAGAGGAGAAGGAGAAGCAGCAGCAGCAGCGCGAGGAGCTATACTCGAGCAGGGGGAGGAGGAGGAGAAGGAGGAGGCGCGTGAAAACGAAAGCCTCCTGGCCGAAGGACGCTAAATCAGACCGAGCAGAGACGAGTCAAAAAGTGTTAAATCGAACAACTTTGTTCCAGTAAAACCCCCCGTCCCCCGTCCCCCCGTCCCCCGTCCCCGAGGAAGTGCAGAGAAGGGAGCGGTTTTGGGGTTGCATGGGGTTCCTCTGCCCCTCCCACAGCCCAGACCTCCACCACCTAGACCACCTCCTACCTCCTCTGCCTCTCCCGCCGCGGCGTCTCGCCCCCCGTTCTCCCGCTCCCTCTCTCTCCCCATGGGAGTGACTTAAGAGGAACCCCGGGAGGGCGTTTTTGGTCTTTGTCCCACCGTCGCAACATCCCCCCCCGGGACCCCGCGGCGGGCGCGCTCCGCGGGCGGGACACCCCCGGGGGGTCGGGCGGGGGTGTGGCGATGTCGTGGAAGAGGAACTACTTTGCGTCGGGCTGCGGCGGCGGCGGGGGGGCGGGGCCCGGCGGAGGAGGAGGAGGCGGGGTCACGGCGGCGGCGGCGGGGGGGCTGGCGAGCGCCCCGCCCCGCACCATGACCTCCATCGCTCCCAGCAAGGGACTGAGCAACGAGCCAGGACAGAACAGCTGCTTCCTCAACAGCGCCCTGCAGGTCAGTGGGAGACACTGCACGCACGTACACGTACACGCACACGTACACACACGCACGCGTATCGCTATACACTTGTGAGGACATAAAACATTTTGGACGTCCATTTTATGAATGCCATAAATGCCAAATCGGCATAAATCTTAAACTATTCCAAATCCCATGCAGCCCATAAATGCCTATAATTCTTTATAAGCCTAACGCTGGGAACACCCCAAAAAATCCAATAAAATCAGACCGGTCTGAACTGAGTGGTGCTGTACTGTACTTGTGCTGTAGTAATGTACTGTACAAGCTCCTCCTCCCTGGCCTCTGTGTGTGTGTGTGCGTGTGAGTGTGCGTGTGTGTGTGTGTGTGTGTGTGTGTGTGTGTGTGTGTGTGTGTGTGTGTGTGTGTGTGTGTGTGTGTGTGTGTGTGTGAGAAAGAGCAAGCATGCATATGTGTGTGTGCACGGTAGTGTGTGTTTGTGTGCCTATGTGCATACGTGTGTGTGTGTGTGTACAGGCATGTGCATACATGTGTGTGTGTGTGTGTGCACACAGGCGTGTGTGCGTGCGTATGTGTATGTGTGTGTTTTTAGGGAAAGGAAGCAGACAGAGATAGATGGTGCAGAGAAGGAGAGAGAGAGAGTGAATGGGAAAATAGAGGTAGAGTATGTATGTGTGTGTCTTAGGCTGTGCAACAGTGACACTTGGTGGTCGACAACAAACTCTATTTCCGTACTCGGACGGACAGACAGACACAGGGACACACATGTAGCTGTCTATAGGAGTAGCTAGCACCACTCAATAAAAAAGTGCCGCTCACGTGCTTTTTTTATTGTGCGCGGCCGGCAGTGCGGAGGTTTGTGCACGTTACTGTTACTCGACACACCTGGCCACAGCGGGAGGGCTGGCCAACGCGTGTCAATGAGAACGACCGCAGGACCGCCTGGAGCGCACAACAAAACCGTCATGTACGTACACCAGTGATTCCCAAACTCTTTCACATCAAGGACCCCCAAATTGACACTAATTAGCCCGCGGACCCCCATTCTAAGAGATAATGCCAGGGACCCCCGTGAGAGAAGATCTTTTACGGCTCTAGCAGTGGATTCTCAACCCGTTTAATTTCAAGCACCCCCCAGTTTGACATGGATATTAATTAGTCTACGGACCCCCCGTTTAATGGCATTTCTATCTCAGGGACCCCAATTTAAATAGTAAAATCAATTTTAATTTAACTCTGAGAGTGTACAAAATGCTGAGAGTGCACAAAATTTGTACACTCGCAGAGTTACAGACCCATAAGGGTCTATTTGGTTCCTAACTATCATTTAGCTGGGGACCCCCTGGAACTCCCTCAAGGACCCCAGGGGGTCCCCGGACCCCACTTTGGGAACCCCTGATGTACACGACGGTCCACACACGTCCAGTCATTCAATAATGATGTCATTATAATGACGTCTGTGGAAACGATACAGGAGCATCAGTGCCATCCATCCATGCCGGACGGAAAGGATGCGGAACAGTTTCTTTCTTAACCCCCGGGGCAATCAGACTTTAGTTGATGCATTCCTAATATGTCTCAAAATAGATGAGATGAACTCCCGGTTCCCCCCTGTCCACATGACGAAGTGTCCTTGGGCAATGCAAGACACTGTGAACCCCACCTCGCCTCCAGTGGTTGCCACCATTGGTGTGTGAAATGTGGGAAGTGAGGACTGCTGGCGGTGACTGTTCGCCGCTTCACCTCCCAATGTATGAATGAATGGACCATTGTAAAGCGCTTTGAGTAAGCATGTATAGGGCATAGAAAAGCGCTATAAAAATGCAATCCATTATTATTATTATTATTATAACTCTATATTCAGTTTTTATAGTATTCTTTATCTGGTTATGCTTATTTTTATATGACATTCCTCTCGTTTTTAGGATTTCAACTATTCAAATGGAATAGTTTGCAGTGCACGTGCCGTGCACAAATGGGTTTGTGCTGCTGCTGGGCGTACCGATACTGGACACAAGAAGTAGTTCCATGTGACAGAGGGGTCAAAGTTGAACGAAAGTCGCTCTATATGGTAGAAAAAGGTCAACAATACAAATGATGCTAGTTTTGAGGATTAATTTATTTTTTATGCGTGGCCCCGCAGACCCCATCAAATGACCGGAACTGTATACTTAATTCACCAAAACCAGACCAGAACTCCCACCATGGGACTCGACCTCACTCAGGCAATCGATTAATTACCTTTGCAACCACTATATTAACTCCTTTATTGCGTGCTAATTGTAGCATTAACCACAGCTCCGGGTGCCAGCAGCACCTCTCTTCACTCTAACTCCACTGTGTTAGCCCCCCCCCCCCCCATACAAATGCGCAGGGGAAAAAAACAGTTTTAGAACACAAACCAGCCCCTCACCTCTCGTCAGAAGCTTTAACATGGCGCCAGCATCGCAGGGAAAAAGGCACAAATTAAATCTCAAATGTGGATGGCAGAAAATCCACCAAGGACTCGCTTTTTAGAACCAGAGTTATGACTGTTTGAAAATCCACCTCGTGCACTGCTCTCAACTGAAACAAAAATATATGCCTTCCCATAGTTGGAACGGTGGGGCGTTGCTATGGGAACCGGACTAATGTTAAAGGCTTCCGTAGGCATCAACCATTATATAGACGGAGTCCACGTTGGGGTACGTATATATATACGGACTTGGTATATGACGCCACCTAGCGTCGACGTACGTATACAGACCTGGGAGAGAAATAATTAATGGCCTGTGTTTCCTACAGCTTTAAGTCCAAAAATCTGAACTAACCTTTTAATGCTGCCCTCACACCGGCAGTTACAAAGGCTACATTACATAACATCCTCCTGTCCATTAGATACAATTCCCACCACCTTTCTCAAAGAGGTTTTAGACTGTGTGATTGGAGATACCGGTATCCTAAAAATTGTAAACAGCTCTCTACAATCAGGCGTCTTTTCAGACTCACTGAAGACAGCTGTAGTTAGGCCCTTACTCAAGAAACACGATCTTGATCCCTCTGTGTTGGGTAACTATTGACCCATTTCTAATCTGCCCTTTCTGGGCAAGGTTTTAGATTTTTGTTTATCTTTCATCAATTGGATGTGTTTCTACAGAACAATAATGTGCATAACAAATTCCAATCTGGCTTTAGGAAAGGTCACAGCACACAGAAACAGCACTTGTAAAAGTAATTAATGATCTTAAGGGGTGTCTGCTGACAAAGAAAAATGTATCCGTTCTCTTACTTCTTGATCTAAAAGATGCATTTGACACGATTGATCATTCAATTTTAGTCTGGAGTACTGGATAGGTTTGTCTGGTACGGCCCTGTACTGGTTTCCCCCCTACCTAACAAACAGAAGTATTTTGTCAATCTAGCTGAGTTTGACTCAGACAAACACAACATCGGTTCTGGTATTCCACAGGGCTCAATTCTTGGTCCTCTACATACTGCCGTACATACCTGTACATACTGCCGTTGTACAGGCGTTGTACACTGCCGTTAGGATAACTTATTACCAATCACAGAGTGAATTTCCATTTCTATGCTGATGATAACCAACTATATCTTTCTGTAGCTCCAGATGATCCCTGTGCTTTAGACCCGTTGTTGACCTGTCTGTCTAGCATCAAATGCTGGATGCTGGATCAAGCTAAATGAGGATAAGACAGAAGTTCTCATAATTGGTTCTAGTGAGCAGAAAGAATCAATAATACGCAGACTTGGCAACCTGACTGTAGAAAGTAACAGTACAGTAAAGAACTTGGGGGTCATTATTGATTACGAATTGAATTTTAATTCACACATTAATCATGTTACCAAGATTGCCTTTTTTCACCTTAGAAATATTGTACGAATCAGAGCCTATTTGTCATTGGACGCTGGCCACACCTTTGTTTTTTCTCGGCTTGATTACTGCACTGCACTTTTTTCTGGACTGCCAAAGAAAACAACTACAAAATGCGGCAGCCAGAGTTTTAACTAAAACTAAGAAGAGAGAACATATTACTCCAGTTTTAGCTTCACT
>NC_136805.1:38597543-38602543 GCF_951216825.1 Electrona antarctica
TGGACTCTGGAGTGAGTGTGGAAATATAGTTGGACTCTGGAGTGAGTCTGGAAATACAGTAGCCCTCTGGAGTGAGTGTGGAAATATAACTATTGTGTGAAATGCTTCGTTGGACGGTCCACCTTAAAAGGGCTTCCAGAGACACCGTACGATGCTGCTGTAGCAGTGGACAACTTAAGAGTACTGCTTTAGAGGATACGTTATCGAGGCCCCCTTGAGGTCCGCCCCATGCGCAGCAGCCGCACAGCTGTGCTGATCGACCCTTTCATCTACAGGGGGGGTTAGGGGGGGGTTACTGAGACAGAGAACTACAGCAAGGTGCTTTTTATGCATTTGATGTCGACGACTACAGAATGCTCACACGCAAGGTTTCTGGGACTGTTCCAGAGGGGAGGCAAGGCCACTCAGCCTGTGTCGTTGGGAAGGTCATGTTTATCCATGGAGGATACAACCATCTGACTGGATAATGTATAAGCTGGACGCCACCACAATGGTCTGGCCTTTAATTAACACCAGAGGAAACTCCTCCACCTGCCTCAGCATGGCACTTTGCCACCATCATCTGGACAAAGATGTTTGTATTTGGGGGCTATGGGAACAGGGTCAACTACATCAGTGTGTTTGACACAGAGACCAACAACTACCTGAACACACCTTCTGCACAGCTTCTTCCAGAAGGACGTAATACCACCATTATTCAGCCTTTTCCTACAATGGAGAGCTGTACTGTGCATATTTGGTGGCAGGAAATTTAACCAGGGCTTAAATGATCTATGGAAATTCAGTCCAGCGAAGAAGGTTGAGTCCAAAGGGAATGTTCCATATTTAATAAGTTATTTCACAATATGGAGACACATGGTATTCTGTTGCATGGTGGGAGATCGTATCATACTCTTTGGAGGACAAAGATCAAACAACACAGTCAATGATGACCTTAGACTTGAGTCCTAGTCTGAAGACCTTATGCAAGTTGGCAGTTAGTCAGGACGGTCTGGATCAGCCTGGACTCCCACACAACATCAGGTGCATGGGAACTGGTAGCCATGACAACCAACAGCAAAAAAACAAAACAAAAAAACAGCCAAATAAAGGGGGAAAGACAACAGCGGTACCGCGCGACCGCCAGGCGGACAGGAAGCTTTTTTCCGAAGAGCTTCCCTTTTTTCCCCCTCGCCCAAATAAGGAGAAGACAAAGCTAATGCTAGCATTAGCTCACGATGTCTATCTTTCTCCAGAATCGTTAATATTGTTAATATTGCCGTAGTTTCAGAGAAAACAGCGTCTAAAGATTGCCGTTAAAACAGGAGTAAATGGGTGCGCACGCACGTGTCGTGCGGGCCGAGGATGAGCAAAAACAATTAAAAATAGATTTTTAGCGATCTAAAATGTGGGATTTGACAGGTCGTAAATATACGTCTATGGCATGAAATGTACAATGAGTGCCGGGATTTTCTTCAAAATAAAGGTGCCAGAAGATATGGCAGATTTTACTCTGAAAAGCCCCGCCTTCCGTTCCCCCCCCCCCCCCCCCAAACCGGTAGGCATAATCTTCCGTTCTTACCTCGCGCTGGTCACGCTAAAGTCTCTCTAGAAGCGTTAATATTCCAAACGAGAGGCTTGTTGAAGTCAGAAATGAAGACTATCAGTATGCCCTTTTGGTCAAAACCATGGAGAGCTCCCTAGATTAGGAGATACGAGGCATTCTTTCTGAGCCGTAAACAAGGAAGTGAACGGCAGCGCGCATCGCGAAACAGCAAGGAGTACGGTGCAGATTTCAGAAGGAGAGAATATATTTTATTATATTTATACCGGGCCAATGGCATTTAATGGCATTTAATGTTTGTGTTTCCACAAAAAGCCGATTTGTTCAGATACATATGACGTAAATTCTCCTGTCATTGTCAATGGTAAATGTGACAAGAGTTCAGGACAAAAAAGCTGTATTTATACGCCCTCAAAGAAACAATGCTGCTGAGCAAGAGCAGTGTGCAGGATTTTGGTTCATAAAATACATTTATCTTTTCACGACTGCTTCAGTTGTCACTGTCCAACGCACCTGCATCTGAACGAAGTGGACGTGCAAATATTTCCTTGGCATACCTTATTTGATTTAAAACAGTGTTCAGAAAGATACTATGATATCAAATTAAAGAAAAGTGTCCCACACACTGTCTGTCTGTCTGTCTCGCAAAGAAGGATGCTCTTTATTAAATTGACGTTTTCGGTCGTTAGACCTTCACCGTCCGAGACAAATGTCTCAATTAAAACAGTGAAAATAGCACGGGAGACATTTCAACGGGTGACAGACAGTAGCAGAGTGACTCCAAGCCCACACAACTCGATGCGTGTCAAAGTGTCACCGAGCAAGACCACTTAAACTGCTGTAGTTAATAGAGAATTGGACTTGAGGTGCTTATATCAGATCTACAGACACAATACAAACATCACAATGCATCTCATTGCGATGCATTGTGAGCTTGTAGATTGGAAATGTTTCGTCTAATTTTCCCCTCAGAAGATGGACGACGGGTTACGAAGTGGTTACACCTGTATCTCCCACATTGCTCCTAATAATTAAATAATTAGGATGGGTGAATGCAGACGAGACATTTCACATATATCCCATTTAGGCCTGACCTCAAAATCTAAAAACTTTCTTCTAAATCCTCCAGTTTTCTGAAATAAATATTTTCACGACTGAAATAATATATTCAAAGATTTGTGCCGCATTTTCACGATTTTTCAAAAATAGCAGACCTACAAGCTCGTAGCGCGCCACTCGGTGGCACGCTATGAGCTTGTAGATCTGCTATTTTTCAATAGCTAAATTACAACATAATGTTTAAAACACCAAAAGGGGTTCCCGCCCAAAATGGGATATATATGCAAATGAACGGCGGCGAATACCCAGATGACTACTAAAGGGGACTAAATCACTCAATTAATTTCCTTGGGGACAAGGTGCTTCCCAAAGGAACAGATTTATTTATTACACTTGTTGGATGGATGACTGTGTCATGTATATATATACAGTACCACACGTAGCACGTAGTCAATGGATCCGCAAGCTCTTGGGGAGATGATTACAGGGGGTATATCGTCTGCAAAGGAGACCTGGAAATTGCAGCTGACCGAAAGCATATATAGGCTCTTTGCACAGCAGCAATATCTTACAATAAATGCATCACGTCTCTGTACGTGTGTGTGTGTGTGTGTGTGTGTGTGTGTGTGTGTGTGTGTGTGTGTGTGTGCGCGCGCGCGTACGTCTCTGTAATCCATGAAACTGGAGAACCGTTCGCGGCAACCGACTTCTTGAATTTGACACACGCGTTCCACACCATCACAGTACAGTACAGTACAGTACAGTACAGTACAGTACAGTACAGTACAGTACAGTACAGTACAGTACAGTACAGTACAGTACAGTACAGTACAGTACCCGGTATATACACCAGAAAAGGCTCTGGTCAGGCTCTGCCAGTGGACCTAATGAGCCTGTCCCCACACCTGTGCAATTTCCAATTGATTGCCATGGCAACCCCAGCCTTATTCCCCACACCTGCAATTTGATTACTTCAGTGGGTCCACTTCTCACAGTCAGCTTGCACTCTTCAGACATTCTCCACACATTCTCCACAGACGTTTGCCACTGCACAAAATCTTACACAGACACAGACGGGTGCTATATGACTATATATATACGGGTATTGTATACTAGGGTTGGGTGTTGTATTCCTGATTTTCATTGTTCCCAACTTGCATCGTTCCCAAGTAGGCCGGGTGCCCGACGGGCACAGGTCTAGTCGGAAATAAATTACGGTAGGCCTCTTGCTGGGCCTACGCTACGGTAGGCCTCTTGCTTCCTTCATAGGTGTTAGCAATGATACTAATGAGGCCGGGTTGTCACAGTGGGGACTGCCCATAAGTCAGACATCCCGTTAGTCAGACATGCGTGGCCAGTTAAGACTCGCCTGTGCTGCGGGTTAAAAATCACCCGTGGCTTCCTGTGATGTTCCTGTGTTGTTTTTGACAGTACATTTTGATTTACGTTTTAGTCTTTTGAATAAGTTTCATTTAGTTTTAGTCACATTTTAGTCACCTGAAATGTTCTAGTGTTAGTCCAGTTTTAGTCGACTAAGTGTCATAAGATTAAATCTATAGTTGATTTTAGTCGACTAAAATGTGTTTTGACAGGCCTTGATGTCGTTAATGGCTGATTTTACACTTTGGTTGCATGCTGAACATAGCAGATCTACAAACAAGCTTGTAGATTTGCTATTTTCAGCATGCAACTTAGCATAAAACTGGATATCTTGTCCACTAGTCCCTCCCTAACATTTTAGTCTAGTTTTTATTTATTGACGATATTGTCAGTATATTTAGTCTTAGTTTTAGTCATCACAGCTTCGTTTTTATTTAGTTTCGATTTCGTTTTCGTCAGTGAAAAAAGGTAGTCGGCGAACATTTTTTTAGGGGGTTCCAAATGGCCCCTTACGGGTGGGCCATAACTCTGAGAGTTATGGTTTAAATTAAAAAAAAAAGGTTTGAGAACCACTGAGCCATCATTGGTTTCATTGGTAACAGGGGCGACTGTGGCTCAAGAGGTAGAGCAGGTCGTCCAATGATCCATGGGTCGGCGGTTCGAATCCCGGCTCCTCCTGTCTACATGTCGAAGTGTCCTTGGGCAAGACACTGAACCCCAAATTGCTCCCGATGTGCTGGTTGGTACCTTGCATGGCTTCCGCTGCAATCGGTGTATGAATGTGTGAATGTAATGCACAATCTATGTAAAGCGCCTTGGATAAAGGCGCTATATAAATGCACCATTTACCATTTAGCATTAGCAAGGAAGAGGCCCACATTATTTCCAAACATGGCTGCCGTGCAATGACCCGTAGTATCTGCAACGAATAAATAAATATGTGAGAGGAAAAACTAACAACATTATAAAATCACAGCCGGACTTTCACCTTGACAATGATTGGATTATTAATAAAGCT